>NW_008659946.1:0-1538 GCF_000695815.1 Acanthisitta chloris
TCTGTCCCCGGCGCGGTCCCTTCCGACAGCCCCTCCCGAGAGTGCCCCGCGGCCCCGGGCGGGGGCTCGGCAACGCGCGCGTTTTCCCCCATGTTCCTGCTTGTCTCAAAGGAAGGAAATGCGTTCTCCGCAGGTTTCTGAGCCAACAGACCGTGATCTGCACAGCGGCCCTCGCTCAGGCTTAGCGCTCCGGCACTGTAAGCTGCAATTCTGTTATATACCGCAAATAAATCTGCTTTAAGTAATGCAAATCTAAATGCAATTAATGCTTTTCAAGCCTGCCTGCCACAACCTGATACCGTTCACCTATCCCCTTAGCACTGACGTTAAACACGCATTTGGACACCGAATTTGCTAATTAGTCCCGCATGTTTTGCGCCTCTTTGTAGGAGTGTCCTAGGAGCGTCGTATGAATGTCGCAGCTATCTGAGGTCACAGATACATCCAGCAGCTTTCAATCAGCTAATAAAGCTACATGTTGCTATCTTTGAATCAAGATATGTTGTCAGTTTTAGGAAGCACAGTTCTTTATTGTTTTTCTCTTCCATCCGTGACGGTTGCCGAGCAGTTTCTCGGGCACAGCTGCGGGGGGAGCCCGGCGCGACCGCCCACCGCGGCGGGGACAGACCTCGGACAAACGCTGCGAGCAGATAGGGGCGTATGAAAAAACTAAACTGTACCTTCAGGAGGGTCCGTGTTCCCAAGAAAAACCCTGGGAATTGCTCAGAGCCTGTTTGAGGACGCTGCTGGGGAGCGCGGGCTTCAGCTCCCCTGGGCTGCGCATCTGGCTGCGGCAGCGCCGTTCAGGGTCTCCGGGCGGGTTGAGGCCACACTAAAACGCCACTTGCGATGCAAAGCCACAGTGTTAGACAAGTTGGATTTTATATTTTATCGTGTTCCTGCTCTAGTTTATGTTGGCAGGGATGGCCAAGAGGTTTTTATTGCCCGCTGACGTTAGCTTAACAATTCGAGCTCCTCGCCACCGACCGGAGGGATGATAAATGATTTGACCTCACACCTGCACTTTTTTCCCCCCAGTTTGATGTTACAGACAGTTCTGTACTTAATGCGATGTATGGTGCAATGCCAGGGACAGCCTATGCTAAATTACAAACAAATCCACCCACACATTACTAGAGAGTAACTATAATAAAGGCTGAAAAGCGAGTTTTAGAAATTGGATTAAAGCCAATTAATTCCTGGCACGGATTGAAGCTATAGGTATGTTGTCAAGCTTAGTTACACAGCGATCACGTCTATTACAGTCATATTTTAAATAGTGATATCTATGTTAGATCAAAACAGGAAGGATTTAATCCAGAACGTGAAGGAAAGGTGAAAAGCTGCACGTGCCCCACATCGCAGGAAGTTCACGCTCAAGTCACAGCGAAAATGACTATTTTTCTCACAACCCCTCACTCTGAGCCACTCGAGGTGGGATTTGTCCTCCAACGAGTGTCAGACAAATTAGAGAGCTGTTTATTTTACTCCTTACAATGCCCGGTGATAATAGCTCCCTCCAGAAGGTGGGCTTTTTT
>NW_008659946.1:1564-2371 GCF_000695815.1 Acanthisitta chloris
TCTGTTTTAGGCAGATTATGTTTATCATTTTTGAGAGGAAATGATCAGGATTAACAAGTTGCTTTCTGCTAAGCCTTTTGACAGACCCGCACGGTAGAGGAGGTTTGACAGCATTTTCTGGCCAGGCAGCTTTACTTGCAGGAGGCCTGCAGAAGCCCAACTACACTTTACTTAATTAATTTTGCTATATGGCATAGCAGATGGAGGCTTTATTCTGAACTGTAAACCCCAAAAAAATAATGTGAGACTGTTCCAAGACTTGCAGGTCTAATTCTGCAGTAAGTTAGCAACAGGTAACACCACCAAAACCTGTGGGGTTTAGGCACCGATTAGTCACAAAAATAAGGAATTTATAAACCGACTGACTGAATAATCGAAGTTTTGCATATAAAGTCCTTCCCCATGCAGAAAAGCAACTATATTTGAATAAATAGACGCTATTTGTATACATATATGTCTAGAGCTAATTTGAGGGGAATTATAATTAATATTTTAGCTTTCAGAACTGTACAAAAGAAAAGGCACTATGACTTCCGAACGACAATTATCACAATAAGGCCCTTAAAAATACATGGGCTTTTTTCCTCTTAAGTGGGAGTGGGAGGTCAGTCGATAAACTGAGCAAAGCTGCTTTCCCTGCTCCGTGTGGAGGCAGCCCACACTTGTCACCTTTGTACATTCACAAACAAGCGTGGGTGGGGAAATCAGTACAGGAAAATACAATTGCGAAGCAAAAAGCACCCGAAGCTGACAGGAGAGCCAGATGCAGAAGTTATATTGGCTTCGTTCGGCTGCAGGTTCATCCTT
>NW_008659946.1:2389-2590 GCF_000695815.1 Acanthisitta chloris
CGGCGGCCCCGAGTCAGGCCCGGCCACCCGCGGCCCCTGCCCGGTGCCAGCGGCAGGTTCCCCCCGCGGGGCAGTGCTGGAGGAGCTGTGTGACTGCCAGGCAGATTCCCTCCCTAACGCATCTCCCCGAGCTGCCTCACGCCTGTTTACATTCAAAATCACTTTCCCGTGGCGTCCACGCAGAAAACAGCCGTGCAGATC
>NW_008659946.1:2609-2961 GCF_000695815.1 Acanthisitta chloris
TTATCAGGGAGCCATGACGTCGCAGCTTACCTCTCGGAGGGTTCGCTTTGGCAGAATTCAGTCCTCCGAGGGTCCCTGAAACCTAGAGCAGTCCGGCCGCTAAAGCCCTCTAAAACACTAAACACTGTTAGGCAGAGCGGCGGTGACATCCCCGTCCCGTACCATCCTCACTTCTTCGCCCTGGGAAGGGAAAGCGAAGCCCTCGCATCTTCTCGGTGCCTGGGTGCTTTTTCCCTTCAAAATGGCACTTTCGAATCAATCAAGGACAGCACAAACGCGGGAAGCAGGGAGCGCTGCCGTGGACAATCGCCTTCCACCGTTAAAACAACTTGACATTGACCCTTCATCCTTG
>NW_008659947.1:0-574 GCF_000695815.1 Acanthisitta chloris
GTGTTTTATTAACTGTTTTTATTCTTTGTGGGTGTTAAACAAATTTGTGAGCGGAGACTGTTTTAAGTACCTAGAAAAGGGGAGCCAGGCAAGTAAAGGAATCCCTCGAAGTAGTCCACTGGGGTGTATCCTGACACATTGGAACGAACTGGGGGAAACCGTGGGAGACAGTGTCAGCAAAGAGGATCTAATTAAATATTGCAGGAAGTAGTGGCCATTATATGAATTGAAAGATGGTGAGAAATGGTCTCAAAATGGAACCATCAAATATAACACTTTATTACAGCTGATGCTATTTTTAGGAAGAGAGGGAAAATGGGATGAAGTAATATATACAGATATGTTTTTCACTTTAAGAAATAAGCCAGAGTGTCTAAGAGCATGTGGTATCGATATATCGAGCCAGAGTGGCTAAGATCATGTGGTATCGATATACCACAAGATCCATTCATATTAGCTATAGATAGAGAAAAAAAAGAATTACCAAAGCTGAAACAGTGCTGTTCTGCTAGCAGCAAAGATCAGAGGTGTACAAAACCTAAGGAACAGTAAGAGGACGGGACAGATGGTGTCC
>NW_008659947.1:1243-1480 GCF_000695815.1 Acanthisitta chloris
ATTAGGGAGGCTATGAGAAAATATACCACCTTGGATCCCTCTTCTGACTCTGGAAATCAGCAGCTAGTGTCACTGATGATGGGTCAATCCAGCCCTGATATTAGGAAAAAGCTCCAAAGGCTTAAAGAGCCTGCAAGTCAGGACATAGAGAACCTAATGGGAGAAGCTTGGAGAGTATATAACAATAGAGAGGATAAAGAAGAAAAGGGCTAGCTCGAGTAATAGCAGCTTTAGAAA
>NW_008659948.1:0-18634 GCF_000695815.1 Acanthisitta chloris
CACACTGGGAAATACATTGAGGTGCTGAGGCATGTTCAGAGAAGGGCAATGAAGCTGGTGTTCTAGAGCAAAAGTCTTATGAGAAGTGGCTGAGTGAGATAGGGTTGTTTAGCCTGGAGAAAAAGAGGCTCAGGGGGAACCTTATCACTCTCTACAACAACCTGAAAGCAGGTTGCCAGTCTCTTCTCCCAGGTAACAAGTGGCAGGACAAGAGGTTACGGTCTCAAATTGCACCAGGAGAGGTTTAAATTGGATAATGGGAAAAATTTCTTCAGTGAAAGAGTGGTCAGGCATTGGAACAGGCTACCCAGGGAATCATCATCCCTGGAATTGTTCAAAGGTCATGTGGATGTGGCACTTGGGTCTATGGTTTAATGGTGAACACAGTGGTGCTGGCTTAACAGTTGGACTTTATTATCTTAGATGTCTTTTCCAATCTTAATGATCTTATGATTATGTGATTCTATGAGAGTAAGTCTGAGTCTGTGTCTGCACTGAAACAATCACTTCAACCTCCATATCAACTACAATAACCTCTATGCATAATATTATCCCCCCAAATAGGACAGCAACACTTGAATTTTCTGTAAGTCTTGCCCAACTCTAAATTCTGAAAGGTGGCCAGAAATTGTTTGTAAGGATGCTGTCTAGCCTGAGCAGCAAATAGGTCAAGTACCCTACTGACTACATTACAGTGCTGGTGAACCCAGAGGGAAAATGGATATTCATTATATCACACTTTTTCCATACAAATGTAACAATTTTTGGGGATCAGATTTGTCCCAAATTTACTCAACTCTCCCCTATTTCCACACAAAATGTTTATTGTTTTCTTCTTCACCAATGGCAATGTTCAGTCATTCTCTCCAGTTCTTTTGTGTGTTCCTTAAGTCCTTGATGTTTTATTTCAATCTCAACCAAGTGCAAGAAGCTTGAGATTTTACTAAAAGCCTCCTTAAAGCTCATGAAAGACTGCTTTTGCCACCGACCTAGAAAAAGAAGCCTGGAATTATGCTCTAGCTATGATACTTTGACTTCGAAAAGTTTTCAGAAGCAAGAGATGTCCAAGGAATAAATACAAAGATTTTTTTTTTAGGACAGCACTGTAAGGTATTATATGCCCTATATGTTTCATCTTACATTGAGAGCCAACAACTGGATATTTACCAGAACCATTCCTTAAATTTATGTAGTGTTTGAGGAATTTCCTACATGAAATATTGGAAATCGTACAAATATTGCAATAAAGGTAAATAACGTAGTATGGAGAGTATCCATTTTGAATACTACCAAAAATATTTGCATTTATGCAAATATCAGAGAAAAGCCATGTTTTATGTACATCCTCAGTAGAACCTTGATCATAACAGATGGGATCTTTGCCATTAGTTTCTGGATGGTCAAGATTTTAATGAAATATTTATTGTCGATCTTGCTAGTGGAAAACAATGTATACAGAATAGATTTTTAGATACATCTTACAGTGTAAAGAATAGAAAAGACAAAGAACTGTAGAGCTGAATGTCAGAAGGAATCATTAAACTAAGTGCTATACGTACTTCTAAAACCACATGCAAAATATATGATGCAGACCATTATGAATCTATGCAAGCACACTCTATAAGACTCTCCCACATGTATTATTCTTTCACATGGAAATATAACAACCCAGAGAGAACATGCCACCACTGCATTTGGAGTATTTTAAACACAACTGGACAAATCCTTCATCAGCCCAGTCTAACTTTTAACTTATCCTTGCTTTGAGCAGGACCTCCAGAGGTCCTTACAAACCTTTTTGGTTTGGGTTTATTTTATTATTATTATTCTAATGCCAATGTAGGCAATGTCCAGGTTTAATAAAACAAAAATGTTGAATTAACTTCCATTGTTTAAAAAGCCTTTCTTTTCTTAACTATTAAAAATTTATCCCAGCAATGTGACTTTTAGACTGGGAGCACCGAACTCAAAACAAGGCAGCTATGGTTGAGGCATTCAAATGTATCCCCCATTTCTTCTAGAAAAGTTATTAATTTTGCAATCTCATGTGATATTATCTCCACAGATCTAAACAATATGCTGATATGCAGCCAGAGCAGAATCATGTTGTTCCTGCAGACAGAAAAGTATTCTTACAATAGGAAATTGTGACACGATCTAAGTAAGAGAAGATTGCTGGCTCATATTTCTAGAAACTATACATCTAAAATTAACACAAGGTTTAAAAAAACTAAAGAAATTAAGGAAAATTGCACATAAGAATTTTTCCTTTGTCAGCTGGCTGAACTCCACTGGGAGAGGTGCATTTTGCCTAGGGTAAAGTTTGCCCCTTGTGCTTAAAATAACTAAGGGTCCAGACCAGAACTAGGAGAAACCAGTGGGAGAAGGAGCACTGCACTAAGGCCAGGCATCTTAAACAAGAGACTTCCAAGTAGTCTTATAGAAATCTAGAAACTCTATTGTTTAACAATAAGCTTTGCAACTGTTCTCTCCTTTCTTAACCTTGTTTAGGGTATCTTGTTCTTTGTGAGCACTATTCAACTTCAAGCATGTCTGGTTATGTCGAAAAAATCCCAGTTTGGTATATGACAAGATTCTTAATCTTTCTGACCAAGAAAGAAAGTTATCCTGCAAAGTAATTTCCCCTGGGGAAATAGGAAGTCAGCTGAGAAAATACTTTAAATGACCTTGCAGTATTGAGTTGCCACATCCCATTTCTGGAGATTTCTGTACATTACAAGGCTTCCCTGGTGTGTAAGGAGACCAGTGATGTACACAGCAGAATGAAGGATTAAAAGCCACAGGGATATCACTGGCATAGGAGTAGGCATGAGACAGCTATATTTAGGTAAGTTGGAAGGATAAAGAATGTTGGGGTTTGTTTAGCTGAACACTTCAAAAACTTCTGTATAAATGTTATTTCCAAAACATGTTTTGTATATATTATAGTTGCACATTAGTTCAACATAGAAGAGATTACACAAATAGAAATGAGTTTAGTGAAAGTAGTTTATAAAAAATTTGCTAAATTATATAAGGAAAACTCAGAATCTGCAGGGCAAAACCACAGGTAAGTCTGGCATATTCCAATGCTGCTTCACATGCTCTTAGTTCTAACATCTGCTGTACTCCACCAGCAGCATCATGCACCCAGGAAAACAGATTGCTTGCGATTGCACTAGGAGGTTACTTGGTTCTGTAACCTAGGGAGTGTATTATCACATTAGTTGTCCTCTGTCAAATGCTTGAATTTAATAATGGTAAAGGTGAACTTAAAAAATATTTTAAAATGTATTTATTTATGTGACTGTATGGTTTTTATATATTAATTTATGCCATTGTACGGTTTCTATACAATAGGACTGTATAGTGATAATGAATCTAATAATATTTATTTATTTTCCACTATAATATCTGTGCTAGAATTATTGTCAGGGAAAAAAGAAATGAATAGATTTGGATAAAACAAGAACATTTACAGGTAACGAAAAACACCGAACATTTCCATACCAGATAATTTTTCTTGCTTTGTTCTGATGATGATTAAGAGTCAATGCTGATGGCTGGAATATTGCTGGTTTCAGAGTGTGTTCCAGCCTCCTCCAGATAGAGCCACAGCTGTCCAGGACCAAAAGGGCAGGCACAACTTCAGTGACACACCACTGCTACATTCAGCCAAAGCAGGAAAAGATATTTAGCTGAGACAGTGAGCAAGGCTTTATCAGCAATTTCAAGCATAACTGGAACAGCTGAAGAGAAAAGGAGAAGGCTCTATCAGGATAGAGGCTGAGAGACAGTCTAAGAAGGGCAAAAACAAAGCAGCACAATTCAAAATTTAAAGCTAAAAAGACTTTTTATTACAACAGATTTTTTTTATTCCTTACTCTGTAACAACTGAATTTATAGCACATTGTTTGAAAGCACCGAGCACTTCTCTCTGTCAAAGACAGATTTTTGGACTAGGCAAACTACTGTTGCAGAACAACTTGACAATTTTCACCCTGCCATTCTTTGGCTAAGTGTGACTCAACAAATTTCTTGTGCAATTTCCCTTAGATACTGAATTCCATTTCTTATCTCAGAGGACCTGTCATACGGCACAACACTGGGTCTTGTGTTAGAGGGTCTGATTGTTGAATAACAAGGAAGGGGTTCAGCTTACATGGGAAAATGTGCCATCAGGAGGAGCTTCTCTATTCTCTGAACAACAGCATCTGTCTAGTGGAGCAGCAAGGACCCTAGGCCACTGTGATATATATGAGAGAGACACAGGTATGCAGTCTGTGGGGGTGAGTGGAGAGCAGGTAAGAATAGAATAGGCACTCTAAATTTCTTGGTAAGTCATTTTTTAAAAGAGTACTTTCTAAAATGGAGATTGCTCAGTGCTAGATACAGTGATTTTCTTATTATTATATACTGTACAGGTTTGATATGAATCTTTATAATTCTTAATTGCAAAAACTACTTAGGGAACCTTGAAAAATATGTTCCGTGGAAATACACATAATTATTCATAGATATATTCAATTAAAATAAGTATCACTGGTGTCTGAATTGCAGCAGTGCCCATAAGCCCTGAGCAGAGACTGTGGCTTGCACAGAGTTGGCCAGTACTCCTTTAGAAGTCAGGGTGTCAGAAGCTAGCACATCTTTTTCAATTAATAGGTTCAGTGAAAATAGTGGAAATTATTACAGAAGTAGGAAGTGACTAATTTGAAAGAGATCTGCAGGTGAGCTGCCACATTAGACCCAAAGGTGAAGAAGAAATTATCACACTCAAAGAGGCATAAGGGAAAAGACTCTCCAAGTCTCCAGGACTGGGAACCTGCAGGAAACATAAGAAATGGTTTGCTTTAATGTTTTGCTCAAGTTTTATTCTGGAGAATAAAATTGTGCCTGAAAAGAAACTGTCACACTAGTTTCTTTCAGTGCTGTGATAGCCTAGTTGCTCTCACATTGATAAGCTGATGTTTTCTAGGTCCTGTAAGGTGATGTTCTGTAAAAATGCAACAAATCCTTACCACTTGCATTTACAAGTCATCCCTTATAGCTGATCTGTTGAATTACCTACACTGTTCAGAAGAAACTTTCCCATTTCCAGACAACTGTAAATATTCACTGAAAAAGGAGCAGATTTTTTTTTTAAAATTAATGCCAACTTACATCACAGAAAATTTAGATAAAAGCCCATTAGTTCTAGACTAAACATATGCCAGCTATATTTTAAACTCAAAATTCATGTCAGCAAGTAGAAATGGAGTGGACACTAATTATAGGAGGTATTCATTACCCACAACATTGCAGACTACACACATTCTTTTGGACAAGTTGTAGCTATGTACAGTCTAGAATCTAACTCCAAAGAAAACTTTTTGAAATTAGAGTATATATCATAAGTACATACCTGGAAGAAGGGGGTTAGGAAAGGAGGCAATTCATCCAAATAACAATCTGGGGGAAACTAAGACTCCTGCTTGATTACTGTTCTATTCTGCATTCTTCTATTCATGAGTATGGGTGTATTCATGAATATGTAAATTTTTAGTATTAGGTTGGATCCTACTGTGATGCTGGCACATAATTAGGAGCTCATCATTAATGATTTATGAGCTGATCCCATGCTATTAGCATTTAGAAATAAAACTACCACAAATTACTTTTTATTTATACTTTAGCAGGGCTATTCCTAGCAGTAGCCATGTTATTGAAGATGCACAGGAAAAGCATCAGGTCTTCCTTCTAAAAGGTGATGTTTATAAGACTCCTAGGATGTGGATATTTTCCATAGGTAAAAAAGGAAAAAAAAGCACTGGTGAAAAAGTGAGAGGAAAAAAAAAGCAAAAAACCCCAGGCAAAATAGTTTCTTAGGTTAGAGACACAATGTAACATTGACATAACAGGTACAATTAATAGCAGTAATTCAAATTTTAAAAAAAAGCGTAAGGAAGTCCCAGAAAGAAAATAAACTAAAGAAAGAAAAAAAGAAGGAACAAAAACATACAGTGAGTGCTATAAAATCAAATAAAAAAAATTCCTACTTATTACTTTACAAATCCCTCCAGATAAAGGTTTAGTTTCAGTTGGCAACAGAGTATTTTGTTTCACTTCTAGACCTTCTTAATTACCTCTTTATCTATGTAGATAAAGATTTAGTCTGAGAAAGAAAACACTTGAGAGGGAACCTGTCCATGTGCATAAAACTTGATGGGAGGAAATGAAGAAGAGAGAGCCAGACTCTTCTCAATAGTGCCCATTGACAGAACAAGAGATAATGGAGACAAATGAAAAAGAAAAAAAACCAAAACAAACAGAAAAAGATTATATTTCATCTGAACATAACAAAACAGTGGTTCTTTATTAAATTTAATCTGAACATAACAAAACAGTGGTTCTTTTACTGTGATGGTGGTCTAGCCTTGGCACAGAGAGGTTGTAAAGTCTCCCTCTGTGGCGATACTCAAAGCATGACTGGACAGGGTCCTGGGCAAGCTGCTCTTAGCTGACCCTGCTTGAGCAGGAAGATTGGATCAGATGATCTTAAGAGGTGCCTTCAAACTTAAATGATTCTGTGACAGTCACAACTACTGATAAAATAAAGGCTTGTGAGGAGAGGAAATATCTTTCACTAGGCCTCATAGGAAAGCTGGAAAACACTTATTCAGGCCCAGACAACCTATATTAAACCTAAGAAGCAGCAGAAAAAAATAATAGTAGGTAGTTATATTGCCCTTAGTTTACTTATCATGACTGAGTAAATAACAACATTATACAACATTTTGATGCATAATAATAAAACAGGAGTTATTCACAAAACAGTAGATATTAGCAGAGAAAGAAGACAACTGGCCCTAAAACGTTAATGCTTGCACAGCTCAGCAGTTGGGTTGAGCAAGTTCAGTCTCATTAACACATGTTAAATTATACTAATAAATTAGCAAGAGCATACAACTGAGATTTTTGACCTTGTTACTCTTAGACTTAATCTTAAATCAGTCTCAAACAATCAGTGCATCTTAAACTGCAGTGCATCAGCTCTCCCTCTGTGATCTGTGGCAGTCTGGAATGCCAATCCTGCCATGCGGTTTTCTTTAGATTTCAAAGCTGACCAGTGCCTGAGAAGTATGCACCTCTAAAAGAGCATGCTGCTGGTCCAGGTGACCATTTACACCCTGGAATGGCCAATCTAAATTTTATTTTCATCTGTGGCTCATTCTGACAAGAGGAACACAAAGTAGCTGCTGCAAAGACTTCATCTCTGCTCAGCTATGGTCAAGCTGATGTATGGGAGCAACTGTCTTGTTTACCATGGACCAGATACAGACAGAGGAAGCACATGAAGAAATTAAATTCCAGGAGTCTGAACTGACCTTCAGGATGGTGACAAATGGCTTCCTACTGCACTCAGTCTCTGAGTTTCTGAGAAGAACAAATAACTGTCAGACAATCTTACTAAACTTGGGAGGAGAGCCAATTGAAGAAGAGTTCACATTTGTGGTGACTTGTACTGAGATCACTCCTCATGTTGTACAGAATATAACTGATTACAGAGTGACAATGGGCAGAAGAATCATTTAGAAGCTGGCAATATCAACTTTTATCTCTCTCAATCTATGTCAAGAAACCAGGTGTCCCGTAATGCAGAGGCAGTATTCCCCATTTTGAGGAATCTGGTTCCATGGCATTTTCAAGTGATGGAGACATATGAAATCACAATGGACTTTTCCTTCATAACCAGCTATGGTCATGCTACTGATGTATATGTATATCTAGTACCCTGTTTTCTGTTCTTTTACTTGTCCCCCTCTGGTTTCATGTTAGGTTCAATAATTTCTCTACAGAAAGGTATTGTCCAGTTCTTATAACAGATGCACATCACTGCCAACACTTTTCTACAGTGATTTATGATGGACTGGCAACTAGTTTGTGATGTCCATATCTTCCATAATAGGAATGGAATGACATCCCTGGCTGATGTCAGGCAAACAAACGATAACACACAGCGTGCAGTTACAAGGAACATTTCTGGCCTTTTAAATTTGACAGTCTTAGTGCTAACTTGTTGCAATTGTGCATGAATGAGTTTTGGCTCACACCATGCAGTTTCAAACAATTGCCAGTCAGTCTGGGCACCAGTGGAAGCTGCAGATTATTTCCAGTAGGCTTTTCTGAAGTTCAAGAGACCTTAATAGGACTCAACTAGCACATTCTTTTCCAGTCACCCTGAAGTCAGAGAAGGGTCCTGGGCATGTTCATGTTACTGGGTTATCTGCTTAATAGATACCAAGAATTAATATTAATTCAGATGCATATAATATACCCTACCAAATTTATGATACCTGGCACTATAGAAGAGTTCACAGCCAATATTGGTTGTTTCCAGATTTTCTTCCAGTACAGCATTAGAGCAGCTTGATGAGTGAAAAGTGTGAAAAATACAGCAGTTTCAGTCTTCAGCCAAAATCTGGTCTTGGCTTCATCACATGGATTCTCTCTGCCATAAGTATATTGCTTGGCCCTTGTGATATCAAGGAGAATGAATGTCAGAAGAGCAGATGTAGACCCCATATGAAACCATAGCTCATTCACTGAATTAGGTGAGCTAAGCCATGAGGGATATCCTAGCTGGTTCGTTGTGCAAGCCCCTGACAGTTGCCTGCTATAAAGCAGAATGATGCATATGTTGGGTAACAGCAATAGCTCACAAATCAGCATATTTTATTCACATTTACAATGTTCTCTGACACATCAAACAATATAGCCCTCAGGAAACTATCGTTGCATGATGGTCAGGCCCTGTAGCCCTCAGTAACTGGAGTCCCCAAAGCCCAGGAAAATTCAATTCCATGCATTCCAGCTGCTTAGGCCTTACAGCCCCAAAAATCAAGGGTTTTAGCTGCTGTTATCCTGGGTCTTTCTTTTTCCAGAACAGGACACTCTTACAGTGATTCCACCCAGCCTTTTCCAGTGGACCAAATAAGTTTGACTACAATCTGACTATTGAACAAGCAAATTGCAATTCAATTTCCTGATAGGAGATTTTTTCTTGCTTCATTTGCAGTAGACATTTAACTCAAACTTTTTCAGCCTTATCAGGATATTCTGGGGTGGATGTTGGGTTTTTTCACAGCATCCTCTGCTAGAGTTCTTCCACTGTGTGTAAGCACCAAAGCAGAACTCTCAGTAGGAAGAAAGAAAGCTTCAGAGGAAGACAGGTGAAGTTTCTTCTCTCATTTGACATATGCACCAAATTCACAATCTACTTCTACTACAATTTCTCCAACATTGTACCTTTTGTTTGCTACTTTTCCCTGTCTTATAACTCAGAGACATCCAGTATATCCACCTCAGAAAGGAAAAATTCTTTTTTAAGCAGTCCCTAGTGGAAAAAGACACTGAGGGGATTTAGAAAAAAAATAAAAAATACCTAGTGAAGTAAGAAGTATCTCACTGGAAACAGTTCTAAAGGAAAAAAAAGATGACCATGTCTGATTTCTCTTCAAAGCACCAACAATATGGATACAAAATCAATTTGGCCAGTATCCTACTACAGTTCCTATATTGCTTGCAGGAAGGGACAGTTTGTGACAGACTGGAGAGCAGCCTCTTGTACACGCACATTGAGGGGTGAGAGGCTGGAGAACAGCCCTGCAGAAAGAGATCTGTGGGTTTGTTTGATGACAAGTTGAATATGAGACAAAAGTGTGACCTGACAGCCAAATGGGCTGGCTGTGTCCTGGAGCACATCAGGCACAGCATTACTAGAAGGTTAAGGTAGGTGACTGTCCCACTCCACACTTCACTGGTGCAGCCCCACATCGAGTACTATGTGCAGTTTTGGGTACCACAATGTCTGAAGGACATCAGCTTAAGTCCAGAGGAAGGTGACCAAGATGCTGAAAGGCCTGAGGGCCAGACTTACAAGGATTAACAGAGGTCAGTTGGTTTGTTCAGCTTGGAGAAGAGAGAGCTGAGGCATGACCTCATCACAATATACAGCTTCCTCAGGGTGGGCAGGAGAGGGAGAGGTGCTGATCTCTCTATTGCTGGTGACCAGTGACAGCACACAAGGAAATGGAATGAAGTTGCTACAGAAGGAGTTCAGATTAGATGTTAGGAAATGTTTCTTCATTGACAGGGTGGTCCATCACTGGAACAGGCTCCCCATCAAAGAGGTCATGGCACCAAGCCTGCCAGAGTTTAAGGAGCATCTGGACAATGCTTTTTGTCATATGGTTTAATTTTACATAGTCCTGTGTGGAGCAGGGCATTGGACTCACTGATCCTTATGGGTCCCTTCCAACTTGAGACAGTCTATGAATCCATGATTGTGTTCACATTATGTGGGATGTAGTTGAGACCACAATTAAAAGTTATCACATTTGTATAGAAACAGAATTTAGGAACTAACACATAAAATAAGGGATGGCTAGCATGAAACATCAGGGATATCAGGGGATCATTTAAAAAAACCCACATTTATGCTATAGGAAAGTGTAATTATTTACACTATCAATGTGGACAGCTTCAGAATTCTAAGGACAAACTGTCCTGCATAAATTCCTAATACCATGGTCTTTCAGTTCATGCACTGATAGCTTAAAACAAATGTTCTTATGTGTGATATGTATAAAAAACAGATTTTCTGTTCTTTCCTGAGCAGTGCACTCCAGGAAATGCAAGATTTTAGATACAGAAATTACAATCATAAACTGATACAATACTGATTATGGAAGACAATAAATGCACCGGAGACACCAAACATATATTCATCTCATTTCCCAGAAAGGGAGAACTTCAGCATGACAATGGAAAGATTTTTAAATATTAATTAGAGAAGAGGCATGAATACCACTGGAAATGATAGCAAAACCAAGAAATCTTGATTGTGTTTTGACTTCCAAATCAGTGGACTGTTTTTGTTGTATTTTTATTTCTCTGCAAAAAAAAAGCAAATGTTAAAACAGGAGCTTTATCTAAGCCAGAATGATGATGAGGTCTGGATGTACTGAAGAATGGAAGATCTTGAGAAAACAAGACATCGCATATTTTTTACAGTGCACAATTCTATAGTGAGATGAATCCTCCATGAAAAAACAATCTAATGCTGAAGGAACTGGTATTGCCTTGCAGTTTCTACAAGCTTTCAGTGTCCTTCACAATGAATTTAAGAACAGGTAGTGGCGGCTCAAGGTGCCCTGTCCATCTCTTCTAGGATGCAATAATCCTCCTGCTGATTACTTTGAAATAATAATAAAAATAACTACAATGCAAACAAATAATACAAATACAAATAAGTATTTTAGGTAAGAGAACCTTTTTAAAAAAATCTTTGTTGCTCCTAGAAACAAGAAGTTAGTTTACTTTTCCAGGATACATCTCCTCTCCAATTTTATTTTATTTTTTTTATCAATCAGATTTACTTCCCCATTCCAATCCTGTCTGAACAGCTGTGTTGGCAGACTCAGTGGCAGCTACAATTCAAAGCTCATACCATATGTGATTCCATGTACTATGTATACTACTTGTTGGAATATTCTATTCAAGTACCTTCTGCTCTTCAGACATTACTTAACATCTTTTACCAAAGTCAGACAAATATCACTTGTCTGACAAGCCTTTTCAGACTCTCTCAAGTAATTACAAGAAAACAAAACTAGTGTAACACTGCCCCCCAAACCTGCCTGTCACACCTCTCCTCCACACCCTCAGGGTAAATTTAATAAGACAATTTACTAAATGTTTAAAAACAAAATATGAAACTTCATGAGAAAGGACAAGGAAGATGCTTTCCCTTTAATTTTCAGTTCATCTATGAGATTCAGTTGTATGCCTCTGTAGCCTGGTGTTACACAGATAGGACTAGTACTATTCCCACAAATCTCAAGGATGTCCTGCCTCACCTTAAATTTTCCCTTTTGTAAAATAGAAAATGTACTGATCTTGGGAGTATAAATTGCAAGTGCTACACGTTCTTTATACCAAGGATGCATATTTTCAATAAGGCTATCATAGAAAAATATATTTTTTACGTAACAATAATACAAATGTGTATGTACCATTAGTGTCTTCTAAAGTCTATAACTGAGAGGATGAATCTTGAGAAATCTGTTCCTTTACAGATTCTCCACACAATGTAGCTGCCCTAAAACCAAGCCTCTCAGTACTAAATGAATCTCATTTATGATGCAATTGATATGCCCTTATTACTGTTTTCTGCTACAAATACAATGATGATTTTCTCCACACAGCATACCCCAAACAATGATAAATGCTATATTGGAAATGAGACCTTCCTGTGTTTAGTAGGACGCTGTGTTTAATCATTAAAAAGCAAGCAGATATGCTTGACAGTAAAACTTTGTACTGAGATGTGGCAACTATCTATAGCCTGAAAATGTGGAAGTTTATCAGGGTCTTTGAATTGTAACAGAAAAAGAACCCGGATCATCTTACTTTTGCCAGGAAAGTTCCCAGAAAGCCTGCTGTCCTGCAAACTCATGAATGTACACTCATGGTATCTAAGAGCCTGTTTATCATATTTCTTATAAAATGCTTTGGGGATTTGCACATTTTGAAGCTAAAAGTCCTGCTAAATACTTCCCTGTTCAGTACTCATGTGAACAGCGACAGATTGTTTCAGACAAAAGAAGATATTGAAAAGATCAGGATGCATACCTATGGTTCTAGGTCAGGTTCAGCCTTAGTCAAAGGGATGACTTCAGCCCCATTTCTTCCCCTGTAGGTAAGCTCTTGACTTTCTTTTTCCTCACACAGGATAGCTTGCTTAGGTAATGGGAGACAGTCGAAAATGAAGAAAATGACAGCTAATGTCACTAACCACAGAAGATAGTTTCTTTTGCTAGTACAGAAGGTGTACAGATTTAAACAAAATAATGTGCTGTGTGTACACTTGGCCTCATTTTCTTCCCCAATGTAGGGCATTTCTCTCTACCTACAGCCTTGGGGGTATTGTCCAGAAGTATAATTTCTCTTCTGAAGCTTGGAAAACTTTTTGCTTATCTGTCTTTATGAGCTTCCTTTGACTTTGGCTATTCCTACAGCCAGAAACAAGTCACTATCCTCATCCTCTTCCAATCTCTGTTGTAATCTTCCTGGGAGTCTCTGCTATTCTGCAGTGCCCATAGTAACACAGAGTTCCAGCATGCAACCATTAGAGAAGTCATCCTGCTCTAAATTCTAGCCCTGTGAAAGGGAGCAAACAACAGTAATCTTCTTTTCATGTATGTAGATCATAGAGAAGATATTTCAGTGACACTTTTTTCCAAAGACAGACTTCAAAGTAGAAAGTCTTTGTCCATAGCATTAGATGCGTAACTTTAAGGCACATTTGTTTCTGTCTCAAAGATAGATTTTTCAGGCATGGGAATGTGATCATCTATACTGTACAGTTGTTAGCACAGTCCCTCATACAGGGACAGTATCATCCTAGGACAACTGCTTTTTACAAAACAATTCTTGGGAACAGTTTGGAAGTTTGCTAATACAGATGTCGTTTCACAGATAGAGCAGCACAAAAATGAGATTCCTTAAATGTTCACTGAAGGGTTTGTTTATTTAACATTCCATTCACAGCCATAGTATGGCTTTTCCAGAGGGAATGATGGACCATCACTTTGGGTTTTTTTCAGGAAAACAAGAGGTGAAGAGCTGAGATAATTGTACAACAGAAATGAGATACCCCAGAATTTGTTTCTGTGTCCTTATTCTATACACTCATAGTATGTGTGTGGGACAAAAGGAGAACTAATGTCCCTGAGCATTATCCATTTACTATACCAGGACCCAGATTTTGGCTTTGTTAGATTAAATAAAAGCAAATTATTGTTCTAATCTTTGATGCCTGAATTATTTCCAATGGGCATGTCTATACTTTTCCATCAACTACGAATTCAAGACTTAGCCTTGCATGTCAGTCTGTACATGAATGTATGTCCCACCTGATTAGGTTCTGTATAACTGAGATCTCTGCATTTTTACAGAATTGAAATCATATCTTATTATTGCCATATGGTATAATCTATTATAAATGTATTTCTGGATATTTTAAGGAAAAATTTCTTTGTCTGTTCTTATACAGAAGTATGTTTAGACAGCTAATTTATTTCTCTCCTATCCAATATTACAGCAGCTTCAGTAGATTAGAGTAGCTTCAGTACTTTGGGAAAACATTATTTCATTTTGAATTTTTGGTTGGACTGTTTTAACTGTACCAAGGGTCATGACATATAACCACTCTCAAATCAAGTACACAGCTGCCAAACTGCTCCTACACAACTGACCCATGGAATAATATAATGCAAATAAAATCTGGAAATTTTATTATAGGAGTTGCTTTACTAAATTGTTTTTAAATTGTGGGTTATAGGTTAAAGTAACAAGCTTTTTTCTTTACTTTCCTTAAGCATAATACAGAGCAGTCCACTCTCATGTCTATATTTATACACTTTGCTGTTATATAAACACCTCCAGGAACACTGGATATTGATGGATATTGTTTAGAACAGAGATGAGTGAATGGCTTGTTATGAATAATTTATCTAAATACTTTTGTTATGCCATATCTGTGAGCAGATTGCAGTTCTTTCAGATTTATTCAATATTCAGAATTAAAATAGCTTCTTTAAAAAGTTGTTAGATTTAGGGACTGAACATGAATTGCCTTTACTGAGTGTTCATGTGCTGGATGCCCTGATCAAAAAAGGCATATGATATTGTTCTTATTTCTTGACTGGATAAACATCCAAGCAGCTCTACTACAAATCCTCACACATACAAACATAAATTTAGATTTCAGGTTGTTTTTACAGATGTGACCTTGTATGTTCTGTTTTAAAACATTTTAGCCAGAAAAAAATAATTGTAATGGTTTTAATAAAAAGAAACACAAAATTGAAAATGTGTGAATGAAAACGTGTTCAAATGAAACAGGAATGTACAAAAAAGCCAATCAGATAATTGCAGAAAATATTTTGTATTATCTTTCTTTAGCTGATTTATAACCATTAAATTGTTATTATTTTCTTTCTCTTTCCTTTTCCGTCACTTATGAAATCAGGTCTGCAAAGCATCATTTCTTATTAAGAGTTTCCTGTCTCCTCTGTTTATTGAAAGGTCTAAACCTGTTGGGCTTTTTTTCTGTGCTAAATAATTACATGTCCTTTTCATGACATTTCAAAATCAATAAAGCATAATATTTTTAGGAAAAGTCAAAGCATGAATTTTTCATGGACAGATTAATCTATAATCTGATTATTCTGAATATGACTATTTTGCAGGCATATGCAGCTAACCAAAAGGGAATCTATGATCTTCCTCATGCACACATTCCTCAGTGTATTTCTCAAGACAAAAATATGTATGGCCTATGGGTTCTTCACATTCTGAAAAGAATTAATTTATTACCTATGTAAAACTGGAGGTGTTTCTGGTCACTCTGTTGTTCAGATTAGGGACCTGTAAGAAGGTATTACAGCCCTTTCTGTAACCAAACTGAGACTGATGTTTGGTTTTGACATATTCGTATGGCCAAGAGATCTCCCAGTTATGTAAACTTGTAGACTGAGACACTCAATGTACAGCTAGGGGAATTTTTATATGAATATGTGTCCAACAACTTCACTATATTTATATTATTTAGACTATTAGCAGTGGTAGTAATAGTAGCAATAATTTTGCACAAACATCTATAGAATCATCACATTCCATTTTTTAATTCATCACAAAAATATATACCAGAAGACAGTCACCGCCTCTGACAGGAGGCTATATGCAGGTTGAAGGAGGCTAGGAAGCTATGAAGGCATTCTTGTGATACCACTGTGAAGTGTGCTACTGGGCTATTAGAGCTCTGAAGCCCCCTCTCCTCCTTCTACCTTTACAAATTTGCAAAAGAGGACAAGAGACAACAGTAGGAAAGAAGAGGAAGGCAGAATGATGATATGTCAAAGATCACAAAAGAGTTTAGGTCAGAGGTATTAGTAGATATAATTCTGTCCATTTCTAGTCCTCTGTACTACCTCTTGCCTCATAATAGACTTGCACATCTTTCCACATAAATCTCTGAGGCAGCAGGAGGAATCCTCAAGACAACTATCCAGAAGGAATCCTATTTTTGTTTGACAGTTTTTGACAGAAAGCCAATTCCATTTCAGCCTCTCTCATGAATAAGGATATAGCTATATTATCCTTTAAATTTAAACATTTTCTATCTGAAGGTCTTCAAATGCTTATCAAACATTAGTTACTTACACTGAAAAATAGTCTTAGTGACCCTTAAAGAAACATCACTTGCCTCAAGAAATTTCTCATTGCTTCAACTTCCACTAAACTCAAAGTCAGACAATCCTGTTCAAAGGTTCCTAGACCTTTTCACTAGAGCTAGCCAGACAATGTGCTATCCTGTAGCACATGAAGATTTCTGTACTTTCAAATGGGTGATGTGTTGATAAAGAACATTTTGATGTAATGTTGAAGTCTTATAATAAAAGCAGAAGCTTAAAATAGGTTACAGTTACCATTTTTCTGGTATATTTTTATCACTTTGTAACAGTCATCCTGTAGACATATATGGGAGATGAAATGTGGTGTCTGTGTATACTCAAAACTGTCTGGCTTTTTGACTCCTGGATACCTTGGTCTATATGTTACTGTCTCATAGTCAATGACAGATCAGAGATACAATCACCTCTGAATAAACTCAGAAATGCTTTCAGGGTTTGCAATGGGTGAAAGCAGCATGTGGGTAATGTATCTATTCATAATCCCAGGCATTTTAACTATGGTTCTTCTTCTAATTGGTGAATCCCTCAAGGAACATAAAAACAATAACAAGGATAAAAAAGTTTTGTCACATGAAATATATCCTACAGAAAAATATTGGACAAAATGTATGAATGGGCTGTACGGTTTTCTCCTGTGAGGTATATTTTATGGATTGCCTGCAACAAAGGCATTTTAATTTTCTTAACAGTCTTGTGTTCTTCACTACAATCAACACACAGGTTTTGCTTTCATAAGAACATTATTCCTTCACATGGATAATTGAGACTTACTGCATTTCCATTTACAGATAGGGAAGTTATTAAATTGATGATCTTGTAGGTGTTCAAATGTCAGGAGGGGAATACATTAACAGCGTTTTAATCCAGTAGAGATATTGTACCACTTACTGTGATATTTACCTTAAGAGTTTATTTCATTAGGCTTCAAAGGTGTCCATGACTTGTGTATCTATTTGAATAGTATTTCTGCATTTGAAATACATCTCAAATGCTTTTAGAAAATCCTTAATTTGCCAACTAGCTTTTACAATAATAATGAAGCCTAAAGCTGATATCAGAGACCATTGAAAAAATACTAATAAACATTCTTATGGAATGAAACACATAACGAAAACTTCATAGTTTAGATTCTGTTGTCCAACTGAATTAGTCAAAGAATGGGACATCTCCACCAAGCCTCCTTTCCAACTATTTAGTTATATTTCATGCTTCTCTGACCAAAGGCTACTAGAACATTTTGAGGTTGGATTTTTAGAAATTAGAAATAAAACGTGTTACATTAAGTGAAGACACTAAAGAAGCATGAATTGAAAATTAAGATGAGCAGTTAACTGCAGATAGGTCACGATCCGATGTAAATGCATATTTTCTCTTTGATTTCTGTATGTTTACCACAGGACTGCCATAAATATGGCCAGAGCTCTTGCCTCCAAATAATCCTTTTAGCTGTGTGAATTTCTTTCCAGACTCAAGCCTGTTAAAATCAGCATCTTAGTTATTCCCCAGAGGAGTAGTTAGGAGGAAGTAGATGCACTGTTTCTTAGCATCTTAATCCAGTTTTCCTCCTAACTCACATATGGGTTTCTGCAGGCAATTATAGCTCCCCAATTCATCTTTTAGAGCTTCTTCCATAGACAATAGTAGAGTGCACAAGTCTGTCTGTCTACTTCTATGACATACACTAATAGGACACTAGAGGACTTCCACCTCCAATCTGAAACCTTGAATGCTTGCCTTAAAGAACAAGCATTCTTTTCATGGTAGAGAATAATAACCTACAGATAATGGACTCTTATTATTAGCCTCTTGCACTATATATGCATAATGATAACTCCACACATGAAGACTCCAGAAAGGAGGAAATTAGAAAAGCAAAGTTTCTTGCCATACTCATTTCAGGATTCTCATTCTTTCAGGCATATAAATGATCACTTAGATTTCCATCAATAAAAAAACGTATGTCTTCTATGTGAGAGGAAAATGAGAAACTCTGGGTCTGGATTTGTTTTCAGCAAAGTGGGCAAATACAATGCACAATTCTATGGCTTCAAATGGCATGAGTTACTCCAGGGACAGGGAAGTTTCATGTCAATCTGCTGTCATAGAGATTTTTGGCTCCTTACATATCCTTTCATACAGGCAGCCTACATTCTCCATTCCTTTTCCCCATTTGGTTAAGATTTAGCCTTTAATTTCTCAATTTTAACAGCAGCTGATGATGCAACAATAAAGAAAGAAAAATCTATGAACTGTTGGACTTGAAAAATGTCCCCCAATAGATATTACTTAAGGGGGGAATTAAAAAGAACAACATCAAAACTTAATGTAGAAAA
>NW_008659948.1:18672-63209 GCF_000695815.1 Acanthisitta chloris
CACATGCTCTCAGCTATGTTGAAGATGGGCCAAAGACAATCTCAATGTACCACCAACACTGTTTAATCCTTTCTACTTGGTTAAGTGAATGGCTCTTCTCCTAATTTTGAAACTCTTCCCAATGTAATTATTTTAACAAAAATGGCGATTCAGCCTTTGGAATTTCTTCAGCAAATCCTTCTCTGATATTATTTATTATTGCATTTACTGTAGCATATAATCTCAGTGACAAGTGTATCCTGATAATGTAATTAGATACTACTAAGCAATTGTGTTTATGTGACTGCCTTTTCCAGATCCCTTGCAAGCAAAATGCAAGTCTCGGAAGACTTTTAGGTGATGATGCCATTCCTTCACACATTCCTGTCTCCACTTGCAATTACTTTTCTGAAATTTCAGCAACTCAGCTACAATTTTTCTTACCAGCTGTGTGCCTTGGTCTGAATTTGATAAAATTCACACAAAGTAGTTCATCTTTACCCAAAATTGAAGTGTAGGGGAAAACTCTGTTCCCTATGTTCAGAAATCACCTGGTGACTATTTGTCACAATACCAGAAACACAGCAAACACTGGAACACAAAACAATGTTTTACTGGACATATGAAGCACATCCCTTTGCCTTCTCAGTGAAAATAAACCCACAGGGCTATAAGCCCTTCTAAACTCATGAATCACATATTATCACACAGCTATTTTGAGATTGACTTAAAGCCTATGCATGTGTCATGCACACTTCTGCCTGCGGCTGGGTTAGTACTATAAGTAGTGGCAAGTCTTGGACCTGTACTGGCAGTCTCTGTCATTCACCATGGTAAGCACAGAATCAGTCTTTCATGGTCTCTAATCATGGACAGCTCTTCCTTGTGAACTTGGCTTCTTATCTAAATTTTTAAAATCTTGTCTACATAGCTAAAAAGGTCTGACAGGACTCTTGTTACCAAAGGTCAAATAAAATAGTCATAGGGATTCTTGGCTTGTAATGGAGAGTCACTGCTTCACACAGAGTCCAAAATATGGGGGGTTTGGGACCTAGTCATTTTAGGGTTATAAAATGAGGTCTATTAAGATGTGCAAAGGAATATTTAATGCTTAAAGGTGCATTTTTAAAATTACCAAAATAATAGTCAAACATCTATCTATGTGAGACCAAGAAGAGGAAAGGTACATAACTTGCAAAATCTACTTCCTACCCCTTTATGGCTTAGGGTTCCCAGGAAGATTCTGTAGTATTAAACAACCAAACAGACACTTCATCCTCAGACTGGCATATAGGTTTTTCTATAGGCAAGAGAAGCTTAACCACAAAATCCAAGAGAAAAATTATTAGAATTAAACTGGTCAAACAAAGAATTTATGAAAAGCCACACATCAACAAAGCTAAAGGGATCTTGTGAATGTTAATGACTAAATAGCAATTGTATACTGTACATTCGTAGAGCTATTCTGGTCATCAAAAATTACATAAAATGGGTCATAAAAAGGACTAAATATTAAAACTATTAAGTAAAAAGTAGGTGAATATTCTTAGCCAGAAATATTCCAAAGAATATCCAAAGATACATCCAAAGATTGCCTCTGGTATTATACAATTTGAAAAATATTGTTCTATCAGAAGGCTTAGAAAGATAAGATGTTCCTAGGAAAAGTGAGACTATTAGACTTCCTTTATAACCAAACAGTTTCTAAAAGACAATGCCAGAAGATGATAGTAGCAGTTCATCACAGCTGCTTGGTCTGTTAGCATTACTGTCTAATCCTATAATAAATGGATTTAATGAGAACACTGTAAATTAGTGAGAAGCAGAGGGTCTATCCCAGCAAACTCCATCAGAGAATACATGTAATAATGATAGCATTAATTAATAACACAGAATGGATTAGGTACTCTTTAAAGAGAAGGTACTACCCCAGAATACATCCAACAGTCATTGCACATGCCTGAGAAACTCACAAATATAAACTGCTATTAGAAATATTCTTTATGTTATTATTACTATAAATACACATATAACCCATTTTGGAAAGTTTTATATGAGAAGCCAAGTGAAAGTGCAACAAAAAGTGTATCTGAATTACTCTAGCGTAAATGGATCTGAGAACACAGTAATACTTTGCCTGCTGAAATGATACGCTTTTATGTTTTCAGCTCTCTGCTTCTTGTCTTGCCTTAAACATGGAAAGTGCTTCCTGTGGTATTCCAACCTTTATGCATTCAGTACTAAAATACTTATAAGAACTAACAAATATCTTCTGGGTTCAATTGGATGCTTGAGATAACAAAACGTTAAACAGGAGACTAATCACAAAATTTATTCTCTGCTTTATTCTTTGATAAAACACTGCCCCACATTTAACAACTGACATTGGTGATTGCGTGTGCTGGTAATTCAGATCTTAATGAAGCTTCCTGCCAGACCACCACAGCAGGAGCTGGCACAAGGCCTATGCCATGGATGGACCAGAAATTGCATGTACACAGATCAAAGTAATTTTTGAGGTGGGAGTGACAGCTGCTCAGTGTTAGCTGAAGGTGTGGAGAAGAAAGAACTACTTTGCTCTGCCTGACCTTCTGTGGCCAAACTTATGCTTGGCATAAATATGTACCGTACCACTGAAGCCAATTAAGCTGTGCCTGTTTATGCCCTGGGTATAATTCGGTCTCTACTTTCAATCTCATTAACAGTGACACAGTTAAGAGCCAGTCATGCCATGCCTAACCAGATATATATTTTGCTACTGTCTTGCTAATGTAGACTTTGAATTTGCCCCAAAACACCTATACCAAATTTAATTGAATAAATATTGGAATGAATTTGAGTTTGAATCATAAATTAATTTCTGAGGGAGCACGTCCCAGTACCAGCTTTCCTTTGCAGTTGACAACTTCTCACGGGTGACAAGGAGCCACTCCTTGAGTCCTTACTGATAGGCTGAAAGCATCTTCCTAGTTGGTTTCTATTATTATTCTCAATTTATGAAATCTTCTTGTCTCTACTGGCATATTTATTGCTACTCTTGCAGATATATGAACTATACCAAGCATAACCTGACCACAGATGGTATAAAGCTCACTTTAATCAATCTCTTGCTGTGTTCCTGGAATCAGAACTGGCTTGGCCCCAACTTCATAAGCTTGTTATGTCAATGCCCAAACTGTACAAAACATCAGTTGCATGGGGCACTAATCTGTTTATTTTTGTCCAACGAGCCATAGACTGTTTTCAAAATGCAGCTTTCACATGAGAAAATGTTTGTTTGCTGTTCACAGATACTTTACAATTTCAAGGGCCACTAATCTGTCCAGCCTGAGTGATTCCAGGGTGTTTATACTCCTCATTTCCTAGCAGGTAATCAGATGATATAGAAAGCTTAGATCTTAAAAAACCTGGCTTAGGTTCATTTTGTGAAAATCCTTTACTTAGAGATAAATATTAAAGCAGCAGGGATTGGCCTGATAACAAACTGGATAAGACTAGTCTGGAGAGATATAAGCTGGTTCCCTTTGGCATCTAGTGAGGGACATGCTGGGGCAACGTCTGCCATTGTCTGGCACCCAGCAGCAGGTGAGCAACAGGCCTGACTTAGTCAGAGAGAATCATGTGAGTATAAATCAGAAGAGCAGCTCCCCTAGAGGCACCTTCTGACCTGCTTATAGAGCATGGTTGGTAACAAAAAGACTCAACTGAAGTTCCTCCAGTCTTTCACCACAATGGGTTTTGCTTATAATTCAGTTTTGAGCTCTCTGACTACTTTTTGTCTCTTGACAATGGCAACAACCTTGGGTTAATATGCGTGTTTAACATGTGACAAAGTTTTTTTCTGGGCAGGAGATGGAAAACTTCTGCTCATTCCGTTTTAATGCTGAGCTTGATTTGAGCCCAGGCCTTATAAATAGTTTCTGTGAGATCATTATTTCCAAGATCAAAATGAGGATGTAGCACTAGGGTCTGCAATATGTGAGACGGAAAATACTTTTTCAGTGCATTGATTTTATTTTTTCAAGCAGTTGGTTTATGTTTCCCCAATGTCTGGAAATTAAAGTAAATCATGGCGAAAATAGGATAGTGAGTAGAGATGAAAACAGACAATCAAATTCAAGCCTTAAATGAATGCATCACATTCTTCTTGAAGTTATCCTATGCCAGTACAATTTACCACATAGATGATATCCCTTTCTGCAGCCATGTCTTTGTATGAACAGAAAATTATACATACATAATATGATGCACTAAAAGAGAAAATCAAATTTCACACAGCTTTAAAATAAAGCATCCAAATACACACCAACATAAAATCAGGTTAAAAAAATAAATAGAAATAGTGCCATACTTAGCTTCTAAAAAATCTCTCAATATACATTAACAGATTGTGTGGTGAGCATATTCAATTCTTAAAATTATCATACACTCTGAAATAGTGTCTCTATAAGGTTTAGGGTGCTTGAGGAGGGACAATGCCACTTAATTATTCTTTCTAAATATTAAGAGTGGTTGTGAACTTCATATGAAAGCAGACTTTGCAAGGCTGTGCATTTTCTCTGTGTTTTCTACAGCTCTCTTGGCTGTACTTAAAATGCTGCCTTGGAGCATCCCTAACTACTTTTTTTTTCCCCCAGAGTAATTAAAATTAATCTAAAATGGGCAAAACACAGTCCTGTGTATGCTGCATGAAAACCACAAAATAGCTTCACTCGATTGCATAAAAATGCTATTGTGGCACAACACAAGGTAAATTTTCACAAGGCAATAGAGTTATTAAGAGCAATAAATGCATCCCATCATATATAGAATATTAAAAATCTTGTGACTTTTAGGATTAAGCATATCAAAGGGTTGTAAAATCACAGAAGTTCTGGCTAGACAGACTTTTGCAGGTCATCTAATCCAAAACTCTTTTTTAACATAAGAGATCAGCAGTGTTTAATTAGGTCACTAATGGCTTTGCCTAGCTGAGCCTTGACTAGTTTCAGAGATGGAAATTGCATCATCTGTTCCAGCACTGCATTACTCCTTATTTTTTTCACCTAATCACCAATCTCAGTATTCCAATCCTCAGTTTTTACCAGGCCAGTGAGCCAGCTTTGTCCCTAGATAAATAACAGAAGGAGTCCTTTCTGTACCAGTTAGCATGGATTTATCAAAGACAAATCATGTTTAACCAACTTGATTGCCTTGCACAATAAAATAACAAGGTCTGTGAATGAGATGAGTGCAGTGAATATCATTTAGCTTGATTTTAGCAAGTCTTTTGATATTGACTTAAACAATATTCTTTAATCCAAATTAGTTTCAGTCTAGATGGGTAAAAAGATGATTGGAGGGTAGTGGGCTCAGAGGGTAGTTGTAATGGGTTTGTGCTCTATCTGGAAGCTCATAAAAATGTAGAAATTCAGGGGTCTGCTCTTGTATCTGTTCTGTTTAACATCCTGAAGAAATGAGTGCACACAGTCTCCTTAGGTTTGCAGATCACACTAAAATGGAGTAAACTGCTGACATGGTTGAAAGCAGAACTGCCATTCAAGGTGTCCTGGGCAGGCTAAAGGAATGGGCCAACAGGAACTCTATAAAATTCCAGAAGGACAAATGCAAAATCCTGCATCTTAGAAAGAAGAATTCCTGGAAACAATATAGGCTGGGAAGAGTCTGGCAGGGAAGCAGCTCTGCTCTAAAGGACCTGGGGGTCTTCATAAGGACCCGGGGACTTTATAGACAGCAGGCTGAGCATAAGCCTGCAATGTGTCCTGGCAGCAAAGACAGCCAACTGCATTCTCGGTGAATGAACAGGGGCACAGCAAACAAATATGGGGAAGTTCCACTCTAATCAGCGCTCGTGAGACCATACCTGGAATAGTGCATCCATTTTCGATCCTCCAGTATAAAAAATATTCTGAACAAGTGAATCAAATTCAGCACTTGCCCTATGAGAGAAGGCTGAGGAAGCTTGACTTGTTCACCCTGGAGAACGGAAGGCTTCAAAAACACCTAATGGCAACCCACCAGTACCAACAGGGAGGTCATCGAGAATATGGTATCAGGTTCTTCACAGTGGTGCATAGTGGGTGGATGAGGTACAGCATGCATAAATTGAAGCAAGAGAAGCTCAGATTAGATACAAGGATAAACTTTTATACAAACAATGGAAGAGACTGGCAAGAGAGGTTATGCAGTTTCTGTCCTTGAAGATTTTTGCTCCAGACTGCATGAATCTATAAGCAAATGGGTCTGACCTCACAGTTGACTATGATTTGTGTACCAAGCTGCACTAGAGATCTCTTGAGTTCCTGTCCATCCTGAATTATTGCCACTTGTCAAAACATTTTCTGAGAATAGTTTGCCTTTATCATGCTTGTAACTACTGTTTAGGTATTTCATTGTTCCTTAGTCTTCTCTTTGATAACCAAAAAAACCTCCCTTAACCTCTGCACATACACTGTTTTGTCTGAGTATCATCGTAGATGACTTTCAGAGCACTAGTTTTCATTAGAGAAAGAGACATTGTTAGAGATAGAAAGTCATACTTGTTTCCCCCATAACTGCAGTCAAACCTATGTAATTGCCTTTCACCTGATCACCTTTCTCACAGATGCTTCAGCCCTTTCCACAGTAATGCTCAAGAATAAATTTGCATATATAGATAATCAATCAAAAAATAGTGAGAAGACTCAAGTGCTTTGGACATATAGATGTGCAAATTTTGTCTAGACCTAAGCTGAAAAATGAAAAAATTTGTAACACACTATGAAGTGGCCAGAAAATCAAAGAGAGAGAGATGAAAATGAAAACTAACACAAAGAACTGGAATTTTATCTCTGTTCAAAATGATGGCAACACTTCACTGACTTCAGCAGAGCCAATATTTTATCCACTTTTTCCAAAACAGTCATTCTCAAAGACCATCCCTAAATTGCAATCCCATATTTTGTGAATAATATATTGCTCTTGATCTTGTCCACTTCTGGTTTTGCTGTCTGATAATCTTATTACACATCAGTGTACTAATCTTTTCTGCTCAGAGAAGAAAGAATACAAACTGTCTTGGGTGGAAAATAGTATACAGAACATGTTCAGCACTGCAGTCAGTAAGAAATTTCTATGCTTATGAACCACAAGAGTCTTCTGTTTACTTGTATTTTCCAGGTTATTCGTATCCTCTGGAGCAGTGCTGTATTTCAGGCATTGACATGAACACCTATCAGGAAACATAACAGGCTTTATTAATGTCATATGTGACACACGGATATGACGTGTATTGCAAAGTAATTTCTCTTTTAAGAGAGTACAGAAATCGTTTGGGATTTTATTTTGGCACATGTAGAAGACGTTGTAACATGAAAAAGACTCTTCATTTTCAAGGAATAGATAGAGTAATATCTTAGTGCTGTCATAAAAATGAGTTTGTGCTCTAACTTTAGTGACTCAATAACTTGCAACATCAATATAATTCATCAGACTGCCAGAAAGAAAGAACCAAGGAGGAGAGAAATAAAACAACATATTATGTCATAGAGCTAGTATTTTCATTACCAAGGGAGTAGGGTACCCAGCAGATTGGTATCTAAATAAGAGATGACTAAAAATAGATCAGTCATTTAAAACAGTTTAGTTTTTTGATCTGAATTTTATTTTTTAATTTCTGGAGAGTGTTGTTTTGGTTTCTCACCACTTGTTTTAATCAGTCTTTCACTTTGGGCTCTAGGTGAATTCTGCGAATATTACTTCTCATATTTTATGAATATCTTAAAATTATTATCTCTTTACACTAAACTTTGCTGAGATGTAATATCCGAGCTGATTTAATATAATGGGTCATGTTCCTTTGTTCTTAAGCCATTTAGAGAAATGCAGCAGATTTAATCTGCTTTTCACTAAAAGAAATTAATGCAGTGCCACATGGGATGTTCATTAAACCAGAGAAAATGGGAACACATAGAGGAACTATATGATAGGTAAGAAACTGACCAATGAAATCTGAAAAAGAACTGAAACGAGATTTTTCTTCATAGAGGAAACTTATTGGAGAAGTTCCTAAAATGTTAGCCTTGGGTCCGAAGTTATCTAGATATTTCATTAGGGACTTGGCACAAAAGTATCCATGTGATAATAAAATTTATTGATGATATAGAATTGGGAAGCACTTTAAACACAGAATATCATGTGAGGATGACTGAACGATTCTGTGAACTGGAATAAAACATGCATGGGACAATATAGAAAAAACTCAAAATGTAGTGCCAGGAATTGCAGGTAGGATGCCAAAGTATTCTTAGGGTATAGCCTGCTCTGTTCACCTCCCATTTTAGTTATATAAAAGCATGCAAACTTCTAGAGGTAAAGCTCACATCTGTCTGGTCAATGAAGTGAGGTAGGTGCCTTTGAGGTCCTCATGAGTGAGATCATATTTGCCTAATTTAGGTGCTTAACCTTGAACAAATACATCCTTGCACTGGAGATAAATCTTACTAATTCACTAGATGCCTAAAATGGAGGTATTAGCTGGTTACCTAAGTTAAATGAGATGGATTTATCTCTAAGAGCATATTGGATGGACACATGAGACCTCCCAGTCTGGAATCTAAAACACAGAATTAAGAGCCTTGTTCTCTTATGGTGTACATGATGTATTAGGCAATCCAGAAATTACATAATTGAGCAAAAGCAAAAGTTAGGAAGGAAAGCATGTCCAAATTGTGTTCCTTTATATAGTTTAAGAAAGAATCCTGATTGGATTTCCTTTTCAAATGTAAAGACTGTAGGAAGAGGAGGTAGCACTTAGCCCTATAAGGGTTTAGGAGTAATGCACTTTCTCCAGCTAACTGGAGATGAGCCAGGATGGACTCAAGTATAATGCAAGTTCTGAAAAGGGAATGACAATGCTGGGGTAGGTTGTTTTACATAAAAAGATTGCCTATACAAACCTGCATAAGTCAGGAAACTTAAGCTTTCTCACATTGTATTCTTATTCCTCTGTTCAGGGCCATGGATCGATGTTTATCAAGTCTGGAATGACACTGTAGTTGTAATTTCCTTATTTTTAAGTTGCAGTTGAGACCCAGACCCACCAACTTTTTATCCTTTTTCCTACCCTTGCATGTATTAAAAGAAATTTGACTGGATTTCTGCAGCAGCAATAACTGCTTAATATAACATAGCCTAGCTTGCCTCTCTTCTGACAGAAACAGCATATTGAATATTATCATCTCTAATATTTTTCAAATTATGTTGAGTGAGCCTTTTCCTGTGTAACATTCCACACAATTAAAGGGCAAAAAAAAAGTTGAGGAACAGAGTATTTCAGTTAGCAATATTTTGTTTACTCACCTTCATTGATTATTTAAGTTTCATGTGCTTTGATTGTTTTTTATGTTTCCTGTGGGTTTAATAGTTTTATTGCTGGTTGTTACTGTTGAAACACTAACAAGGGTTTTGTAGTGAATTAATTGTGCTTATGCTGGAGGCACCTTTTACAAGGACTCCAGTAAGGACTGCCCTGGGTAATTTAGAATAATAAAACTGGGGCATTTTGATTGTTTATTTAGATATATCAATAAATGTTCATGATTTTATGAGTCAAGCATGTGGAAAAAATACCACTCTGCAAAAGCCTTCAAGTTGTTTACAGTTACAAGGGTTTTGTATGCTCTGATATGCCACTGAACACTTGTGCTTTTGAGCATGGTACTACACTACAGAACATGCTCTTTCCCAGGTGTGTGGAGCTTCTGGATAACAAAGCTGCACCTTTTCAGAATCTGGGCAAGTAATTTGAGATGTTAGTACAGGCATATCATCTCTTTTCAAGCTATCTAGGGTATCTACATAGAAAGGTGCATTTAGATGCTGTCAAACACTTCTGTGCGCCTAAACCTCTAACTTGGTGTAGACCTGTGTGTCCTCAGAAAAATTTACTACTTGTGTTTGTGTCTCAGTCTGTAGTTAGTCCAGCCCTGAATAGAAAAACACAACTCAATGGGAATCAATTAATTTAGAATTATTTGTTAATTATTTAGTTTTCAAACTATTCCTAAATCGTATTATCTATGCTCAGTGAAAGCCTTACACACTGGAAGGCAACAGCAAATTTCTATGTGAGCTGCTCCCTAACCTTAAAATAGCATGTAGGGATCAGTCTGTAGTTAGTCCAGCCCTGAATAGAAAAACACAACTCAATGGGAATCAATTAATTTAGAATTATTTGTTAATTATTTAGTTTTCAAACTATTCCTAAATCGTATTATCTATGCTCAGTGAAAGCCTTACACACTGGAAGGCAACAGCAAATTTCTATGTGAGCTGCTCCCTAACCTTAAAATAGCATGTAGGGAAGGGAACAGCCAAATTCATGATTGCTGTCATTCTGTAAACAAGAGCTGACTTTTGTGAGAGGTCTTTGCATGACGTATTAGCCGCATTGACACAGTTCTGAATAAAATTAGGAAGTCACTATGGTTCTGCCACTTTTGCATTGAAGCTTTTCCAGTATTAGGTACATCTTGAGGCATTAAATATCCATTAAAATGATCTGTTTCCTCACACAGCAAAGTAGGACAGGTATTAAAAAAACTCCTGCCATCTTGAATTAATGACTGCTCCAATAATTTTCGTACAATGCCAGGGCAATTAAAATTATTTTGAACACTTTAAAATTTAAATTTGAAAAAACTAGCCACATTTTCCTGCTTTCTTTCCAACCCTTTATTTCCCTTGCAGATAAGCTCTATTCCATCTCTCATTTCTTTTTTACCATGGGAAATGATTATGTATTACCTTTTTAAGACTCTACATCAGCACTGCAATGATACAATGAAAGTGATAGCTCATTCCAATAAAATTATAGCAGTAGAAACAGACTGTAAGGTTGTTAACTCTTCCCTCCTCACTTCAAATTATATTAAATCTATGCACATATGAGAACATCTATGAAAGAGCAATTTGAAAACCTGCAAAATCAAAGTTTAATCTACATATATGTAAAATCAAATTTCCAGCTAACATGAAATACAAAACTGTTTTCCAGAGAGACAGTTTTCATACATCAAGTCAGGGGATACTTCTCCGTTTTCATGTGCTTCAAATTTGTATTGCAAGCAGAAAGTTGTACTAGGAGCAAGAAAACTGGAAGTGAGGGCATCAATAAATGGTCTCACATCACAGCATGCCACCAACACCAACAAATGTTTTATTTTTCTTTTATTGTAATAAGAATTTACAGGCATTTTGTTATGTAAGAGATCTTTTTAGAGCCCTTAAGGTGAGAAGTATCATTATTATTACACCTTGCATATATGAAGGAAATAGAAATTCATCATGTACCTGTTAACTCATTAATTAGTGCATGCCTTTAGTGTCATAAAAAAAACCTAACACAGTTCCTGTTAAACTGTCTCAGTGGTAAATTGCCTTCAGTAACTGAAGTGATTTATTTTGTATTATAATATGATATCAATTTCTCAGTTTGGTAAACTATCTCTTTAGATTATCTTCCTACTTTAAGGTTAGGTATTCTAGATACAATCTGGAAATTATATTAAAACCCCAACCATTTGTTTGTGAAGTATTAAAGAAAATATTATTTTAAATGGCAACTAGGATTAAAATTTAATCTCTGATGTCTTTCCTTAAATAGCATAAATGGGAATAAATCCCTGAATGGATTTATCTTTTATATGAGTATCCAAAAGTATACAGAGACCTTTGAAAATATGTGCAGAATTTTCTTAATAAAATAACAAAAAGTAGAACTGCCTACTTTACTAAAAAAAAATTTAAAAAAAATCTTCCATCATATTTAGTGCCTACATATGTCAAAAAAGGGTGATTTCTTTTAATACAGATAATTCACAGAGAGGGAAGGTATATTTGGTTTGAAGCCTAAGTATCATGATTTTCTAGGGCTGTATTTAAAAATGCTCTAACAGTATTTCACATCCAGCATACCATATACTTTGCAGGAAAATATATATGTGGTCTACTTTTCCAGTACTTTGCATCACTTCTTATATCCATCCTGCCTGTCTACATTGGATCAATTATACTTTTCATATAAGTGAGAGTATTCAATTCAGTAAGGCTACCTGAAAAATATGGATAAAATGTGAAATGGTCACTGCTACACTGTCAGCTCTCTTATAGTCTCACTGAGAGGAGGCTAAGGAAGGTGTTGCCCTTCTAAATGCAATCTCACTGCTTCCCATCAAATTTTCACCTGCCAGTGCTAATTTCCATTTATAACACTGAAGTTCTGTTGGTGCTAGTGTGGTGGAGATAAAATTAAGAAACTGCTTTCAGTTCTCCCCATACAAACTAAGTAAAAACTGAAATCTCTAAGTAGTGTTAATTAGAAAGTTCTTCCCTGATACTGTAATGTCAAACTTCACTTTGTCACTTTGGTGCAATTCTGTAATGACTTACATGGCTAACCAGTTCTAATGTAGATTAAAGCTAGAATCCACAACACAGATAACTTATTTAGGATAAAATGTTCTATCAATACATAAAAGAATAATCTATATACTTCCTTAATATTGATTATATAGGATAAATGCAACATTTCTCACCTAAAAATCTAATCAGAAGAAAATTTGAAATTGTGGTAACTTATACTATATTTAATTACATAGATTTTTATCCCTTTATGTTTGTACTAACAGCTAAAACATCTGCACCGAATTAATGTATTTTTAAATAACTCACATTCGGGAACAACTGATATTATTTAAGCTACTTATTTTGTGTATTTTCAGAAATTCTATATAATATAATAGCTAAAACATTAAAAAAATCCTCATAGATGGGTCTGGTGGAAAAATGAAAGATCATGCCATCAGTTTGAAACAGGTTTAATGCACAATTGGCTAAATCCAGATTTTCTGTTTCAGGATAAAGGTTGAAGATTAATTCTAAATCAGAATGGGAACAAATCTTTACAGAATACTTATCAATGTTAAAAATATTATGGTCTTTGAAAGTCTGACTTTCAAAGTAGTCATGGTGCCTACGAGGACTTGTCAGCTCATGTAACCCTTATCATAGATTTATTAAGCAAATTCATTTTTCAGAGGATCTCACTCTAGGTCACTTTCTTTCTGTCCTTTGTATACTGTCTGTCTGCCAATTCTGTGCAGTTGTCCACAGTTTTCTCTTCATTGTTCTCCCAGTCTGTGTTTACCTTACAGGAATGTTTTCCATGGGAACATGGGCTCTTGCCATTATTTCTGTGGTGATTTGATGGTTGGACCCGATCACGCTCAGCTGTATATCTTCTTTGCTATAGAGGGCTGCCCACATTGCTTGGCATTCTCCTAATTGTGACACGGTCTGTCATTTCTCTAATGAGGTCCAGATGACTTCAGGGGATAAAAATGTTTTTCTAGCTCATTGCTCTTTGTTTTGTTACCTGGGAAGATGTTTTGCCAGATCCAATGCTACCAGGTAAGGATCCTTTTCTGTTTGTTTGCCCTTGCCATCAGTTTCTTGGATGTCTTTCCAAGGGATTATGCATGCCTACTGCTATCCATTATGTTTTCAGATTCCCAGATGACACTGAGCCACTTGAATTCTTCTGCAATGTGCTGCTCATTTTCTGACGCAATGTCAGATAGGTCAGAAATTGTAAAATATATCTTTAGTTCCCTCATGACATATTTTGCCCTCAGATAGGATTTTCTCCCACAAATTGAGAAATTAATCTTCTGTCAGCCATATATTTCCTAAATACTGATCTGATATTCTCTAGGTTTAGTTGAGAATTTGTAGGGCCATATAAGTCTTCTACGTTGTTTGCACTCTTCTCACTGTCCAAACATATGCCACATAATCTTGCATACACAGACACTAGTCTACATTGGTCCAGCATGAAACATACATTTTTATTAGGTCTGCTCCTAAATCTGCAAGGACTACCTTTACAGTCCCTCAGTAATTTGGCATATTTGTTCCTTAAGATCTGTCCATTCATTCCGCATCCTTCTTAGCACTTTCATGAAGTAAGGGTATGCTAGCAAGCTGATGGTGTCAGTACTTTGCTTTTCAGAACTATCCTCTAGAAATCCTGTTTGTGCCACCTTGCCAACAGTTGTCAGAGGAATTTAATTTATGTTTTATTGGCAAACACAAACTTCTGATTCAGGTGCTGAAAAAAACCCCCATACATGGTTAAATACTAGCACTTTGCTCCCCCCTCCTCAGGCTCACCTGATCATTGCTGCCAGTTAACATAATTCTAGTCTTCAAGACATTTTACACTGCATTAGCTACCATACAGAAGTCTGTATTTAGATCTACTGGGCCCAGTGATGCTCCTGAACATATTCCAAGGCTATTTTCAAGGCCATTACTTCTGCAAACTGACTAGAGCCTCCAATCCCCTCACAGGTGGCAGCTCCTCCCATGAAGAGTTTCCAAGTAGCAGCTCACCTCCTCCAGATCCTAATTTTACAAGACCTCTCTGTAGACAAACTCCCTTGTTTGTTTACAGCACTTAATTAATCATATGTTGGGGCTTCAACAGCCTAAGGAATCTGGTTTCATCTCAATGTTGATTTACTTGTTACAGAATAATAAACTCAGCTAATCCCAGCCCCAAGTTTGAACCAGTTACACAGTGGGTATCCTTAAATCAAAAATTCAGGGCAGGTAGTCCAGGATATAATCACTGTGAGCTCTGTGCACAACACTGCAGTGGCATGCAGAATGTCCTCAACTGCAGCCTGAACCTCTTGCTCCCCAGTTATTTTTGAATTTTTGTGGCTTCAGTTCCTGAATCCCAATTTGCCTTGCATCTCTTGAGGGGCTCATTGCCACAAGCTGCCGTTCTTTCCAGCACTGGTATGTAACAGAATTTTTACAACTCTCTCTTTCTGAATTACTACTCATGTCATTGCATGGGCTACCTCCTGCTTGACTCACTTGAAAGCTTGATGCTGCTTCTCTTCCCTTTCAAAATTATGTTTTGAGGTCCCGTGATATAAAAGTTTGGTCAAGTGGCTGTAACTGAGGATGTGCATACACCAAAATGTGTTAATGACTAAGAAGGCATTCTTCTTAATTGCAGATAGGCATCAAAGGAATTTACTTAAGCAATTTGTTAAGCTGTGTTATGTCTCTGTCCATATAACCATGAAAAGCAAAAAATATCTTTCCTGAATGGACCTTGAGCAGGTTCCTTTTGGAACACTTAATGGTAAACCTTGCATTGAAAAAAGTACTGACTACTGGTTCACCTTTTATTGGGTATCCATGACAAGGTTGGGGGAGGGCTGTGGTCTCCGTGAGAAGAACCCAGGGGCTGCCTCATGCCAGACACAGCTGCTTCCAGCTGGCTCTGTAATAGACCCACTGCAGGACACAGCTTAGGAATGCTGGTGGTACCTCTGTGAAAATATATTTGAGAAAGGGCAAAACACACCACACTAGGTGAAGAAAAAGGAAAAAAGATCAAGCAAGAAACAATCCAGTGAACACCAAGGTCAGAGAGGAAGGAGGGGGAGGAGGTGGTCCAGTCATCAGAGCAGAGATTCCCCTTCAGTCTCTTCAGGAAACCACACTGGAACGGGTGAATATTTGCTGAAGGACTACAGCCCATGGAGTGAATCCATGCTGAAACAAAGGAAAAGCATGAGAAGGAAGAAGCAGCAAAGAATAACTGTTATGAAATTACTATAGTTTCATATTGCCCATTCCCTCTCTGCTACTCAGGCAGTAGGTGAGAGATAGAGGACCCAGCAATGATGGAACCTGTGAAATTAATTTGAGCCTGGGAGTGGGTGAGGTATAGGTGTTTGTTTTGATTTTTTTGCCTTTGTTTCTCACTACCCATATCTATTTTAACTATTAATAAATTAAATTAATTCTCTCCAATTCATGAGGCTTTTGCTGGTAAGTGATCTGTCTTCATCTTGACCTTCATCTGTCTTCATGGGCTTTTTTATCTTATTTTCTAGCCCATTCCCTGGTGAGAAGGTGGAGTGAGTTTGTGGCTGGGTGAGCATCTGACTGCAGTCCAAGGTTAACCTTCCATATCCTTTATTTAGCACTTCTGGAGCTGTTGGCTGGTTCCAGGTGCACACCATTCCAGGAAAAGGCAAATTGGGGTCTTACTTCCACAGTCAGAAGGACAGAAAAAAGGCATTTGCAATACCATTTGTAGCATACACGTTATATTCTTTGGCTTCTAGCTCATACAAGAGGTGCAACATGTCTGAAAATACAGCAGATAATGGGTAGGTGTGTGATTCCATTCAAAGCTAACACCTACTGCTAACTGCCATTCTCCAGAAGGCTCTACATGCCAAACTGGGCTGCTGTAAAGTGAATGAGTTTTTGAGAGCATTTCTTGTATTTCCAGATAATCAAATAATTTTTGTATTTTCCCAGAGGTCCCCTTGGTTAGTTTGATACTGTATTTGGCAAATTGTTTTAGGTGCTAAGGGAACAACAGCTGGTTCTATCTCACAGAATCAGATTTAATCACAGATAAGCTGAGGCTGGAAGGGACCTCTGGAGGCCACACAGTCCAATACCCCCTGCTCAAGCAGGATCACTTAGAGCTGATTGCCCAGGACCATGTTCAGTTGGCTTTTGAATGTGTCCAAAGATGAAGACTCCACAACCTCTCTGAGTACCCTGTATCAGTGCTTGGTCAGCCTCACAATAAAAAAAATTTCCTCAGAGAGAACCTTCAGTGTCTCAGTTGAGGCTCCTTGCCCCTTTTTCTGTCACCTGGCACCACCAAGAAGAGCCTGGCTTCTGTTCTCCAGACTGAACATTTTCAGCACTCTCAGGTTCATAAGAGAGGTGCTCCAGTCTCTCAATAATCTCTCCAGGTTCTCCATATCCCTTTCATATCTATTGCTGGATATCTCTCTGTGTTAAAGTTTGTAAAAAAAATGCTGGTTATGGGCAAAATTGTGTTGACTTGGAGAATGTAGTTTAATTTAATTTATTAACAACTTAAACCAAATTTGAATTCTTAATTTAGGTATTGAAAAAAAAAAAAGAACAAAGAAATACTTAGAAAGCATATTTCCTTCTCTTTTTCCAGGCTCAAGTTCAATCACACACCTTTCTTACTCCCTTCCTAGTGTTGCCTCACCCTATTTTGGCAGTGGGTTACACCCTGTCCATCCCATTTGTTCTGTTGGCAAGGTGGGCAATATATGAGGTTGATAGGTGGTGTGTAATGGTTTCTTTCAGCTGCTTCTTGCTCTTAGTTGGTTTCAGTTGCCAACAGTCCCTGAGGAATATCCCTGCCCCATCAAGGGTCACTCATAGCCACAGTCCCTCAGGGAAGTCTATGCACTGGTGTGGCTTATCCACAAACTGGAGTTCTTCAGGGTTGTATGCTGCTGGCCATGGAGCACAGGACATCTTCAGCTATTTCTCCAACAACATCTTCATCTTATTCCCTCTGTAGTGACTACTGCTCTTTCGCAAACATGGCAGAGCTATGGCACTGGTCTCCTCTGGCAGTGTGTGGTTTTGGCATGCACACTGGTATTAGAGCCAGCTAGAACTTGGCTGTGTCCTGACAGTTCATGGCAGATCATGGTCTACTCCTGCACCAGTCACAACCGCTGCTCCTGTATCAAAGATCCACAAGCTAAACTAAATACAATAGTAGAGCTATTTTTGAGAAATACAATGTTAAGCCCTCTAGACTGAAGATATTTAATATCATTCACTTCATTTTATCTTCATTGCACCATCTTTATGGAACATTTTAAGCTCGGATAATGTGATTAAATGTGTTATATTTGTCTCAAAAACTACTTCTGGAAAGTGATCAACAACAAACAGCACCTGTAAGATTTATGACTTTAAGTATTCCCCGTTTTACAGCACCTCAAGTCTTACTAGTATTTGCTGCTTCCTATCAGTGGTGCCTGGAGCATTATTTAAAAATCGTATATTGCTGTTCTAATTTCTGGAGAGGTAAGGTTCTCTAGAATTTGATTCCTTACATAGTTCCACTTTGTTGTGTTCCAAAGTACTTATTTGTGCACTAACCAAATACTCTTCTTGACCTTGGATTTGACAAGACAACCCCCTGTCACTACGACTAATAAAGCACTACTTACTTTAGCCACATTAACTCAGTACACAGATGCAAACACACCAAGTTTCTAAAGATAAATTGATTTAAAAATAAATTGATTGAAAATCCTTATTAATTTATTTACATTTTGCACAAGAAATCCAGCTATAAATAAGCTGCTGCCTTTCTTTCTTCCTTCAAAATATATCCATTATTCAAAATATAGTCACTACTAAGTCTAATACTACTCTAGCCACAAGCTAACATGGTTATCAGTATGCTTAACCTTGATGCAGACAGCAAAGACCAGCTACCTTCTATCCCTATGTGCTTGTGTGCTATTGTCAATTCTTACTGTATTTAAGTTGCTAGTCTTTAAATATCAATACTCAGAGATAAGTGCTTTCATTTATATGATGCTTGCAGAGAGGAGTAACATCTTATGGCCACAATACAGCAGTAGCAGGAAGGATGACAGTATGATTATGTTGACCAAGTAATTTATAAGCCTAGTTTAGATATCACTCATAGGATAGAGGATGATAGGATGGGGAGTGTGAGTCATGCATCCACTACATTTGAACATTTTGGTGGTGCTGCCCAAAGTTATTAGGTTACATTGCACTGTTTGAATGTTTCTTGTATCTGGTAAATCAACTTAGTTTGCAAAAATTTCAGGAGATGTGGGCAAGAGCAACTAACTAATATTGGTATATATGAATCTGTGACCGTTTAAAATATCAGGGGGTCCTTTCCCAAACAGTGTCCCAAATATTTAGTTCTCTTGTGATGTAAGCTTTAATATCTAAAATTAAAGCACATTACTTTGCATCCAGCTGGATATTTATTCACCCTGATGTTGTATGGGGCAAAAAAAGTGACTGGAGATGAGGAAGAAGATATACATCCAGGTGCTCGGGCTGCATTTTCTCTATTCCCTTTAATTTGTACTTCAGAAGGTGGCCTGGCAGCGGCTGATCTGGGAAGTTGAAGCAAGAGAAGTTCCAGTAGTACTTCAGCTATATATCTCCCTTGGAGGGATAAAATTTGGGCTGTCTGCTGAGGCTGTCCTCCCCTTGCAAAAGCTTTGCCTACATTTATCATTAAGGACAGTTCCACATAAGGTCAATACAAATGTCACTCCAAAAAAGATGTGCTAACCTCCTTCCTTTTACCAGACACATTCTACTCTGTCTTACACATCCATTGGAAAGACCAGCTCGTGTCTCATTATTTTAAAAAATATTTCAAGATATCTTGAATGTGAAAGATGGTGAATAAAACCAGATTTTATTATATTTAATCTTTGGGGAAAAATAATAAAAGAAGAAAGCCAAGAAAAGAAGTAAAATCATCAGTATAGAATGATATATAGAAGCATTTTAGAATTCATTGTCATCCATTTGTTAATCTGAGCTGACAAGTTTCAGTCTGTGGAGAAACAACTGACTCATTAAGAGGTGAATTCAGATATGGTTGCTCTGAGGATTTTTCTTTTTATTATTATTTTAGTAATCTGAACAGAAAAGGGAGTAAAACAAACCTTAAAGCTGCTTTACCAGTTACTTTGTTCATAATAATATGCATACCTCAGTGAAAATATAAAAGAAATATTAAAATTAGTTCCATTTCTCTAGTATGGCACAGCTAGTTTCTACCTTTAAAATAAATCTGTATGTAAAGTGAAATGAGCATTTCTTTTAACACGAACACACAAAATCCTTTTCAAGGAGAATCACCAAAGCCACTTGTCATCCAAAGTGACACAGTTGGTGGCTCTAATTCAGAGTAACTTGCTCAGAAATATTATACTTTGTATCACTCTGAAATTGCTCTGCAAGGAGTTTCTGTAACTGAAATAATAGCGTTTTTTTATAGTGGACTCAAAGCCACTTGAGTATAATGGCCCAAGCATATTCATTGCATAATTCAATACCTGATTGAAAAACACATCAGCTTTATAAAAGACTGTTACCATTTGTGCCTTTCTTTTGGGAAGTAGTAGTAGAGGCCCATGAAGAAAGAAAAGTAGTGATTGGTTTTTTACATTTAAAGAATTACCAAACATTTCACACTAGAAAACTGATATAGAAGCGGTCAGAGAATATAACTTTCATAACTTCTAATGACATGCAAACATGAAATAGCAACTCTTAAAATACAAAAATATTTTAACTGTTGAGTTCAGATTTTTTTACCACGCCAAGCAATTCAGGCTCCAGCAAAGCTGTGCTGATAGTTCTTGTACATTTTCAGAGCAGGGCACACTGGTGAACCTGGTCTGTCTTTGTAAATGAGTTTACAAAACTTTAGAGGGCTGTGTAAGGAGAGGCAGTGCTATGTGAGAGCTGCACATAGAAAGTTACATTTTGGAGATCCTCTGTATCTCTTTGGGATAAGGATTTCACTCTGTGTGTCTTATTTGTCTGGTTCCTTGTGCCTTAGAAACAAAAGACTGGTCATGGCAAAGTCACAGGAAACCTTTGGTTATTTGGCGGCAATAAACTAGCTGTGCTTTTGAGGAGCATTAACTACAAGGCATTAAGAATTCTTAAAACAATTTTCTTTGTCTTTCTGGGTCATCTCATCATAGACACAGCTTCCTGAAGAATAATTCTAATTCTAAAAGAAGAATTTTCTAACTATCCCAATGTAAGTTCTTGCCTTAATTTTCTGCGGGAAACTAACTGGTAAATCATACAGATAAAATGAAGACATTAAAAGAAAAAATGAAAAAATTCTGAAAGGAATACTTTAGCTTATAAATCAACATATTTCCCTGTACTTTTTTTCTATTGGCTAGCCTAAGAACTTGGGAAAACTTATGTATTACTTTTCAGACAAAGAATATTAGCAGACACTGTGATTCAAGCACAAAATTGGATCACAACCATACAGACTAAGATTCACTGAATTTTAGTTCTGATTTTTTAGAAATACATTTTTTAATGATCTAACCATTTCTTTCATCATAATAGCACAACTTCTGACCTCCAGAAAATTATATACTAGGCCTACACATCTGGCCTCATCCTCAGAACGAAAAAACAATATCAATTTATTCCAAGTATATTTTATTATACGTATATCCATAATTACATCTATGCTTTGGCCTCTCACATAATCTGTGTAGAAAGTTTCCTCCAGAGGTACTTCAGCATGTTTAGTAAAAGTCCTGTTCATTTAGGAGGAACACCTCTCAGTGACAAAGAAAGCTGTGGAGATTATCTTTTTTCTACTCCACCTCCTGGCAAGTGCTAATAACTCTAAAAAAACCCCACTGATACACTTAAAATGGTCTTTCAAGGGGTATTTGGTAGAAACCTAAAAATAAGTCAGTCTTCTAATGGAAAATTAATAAGGTTATATATTATTTGTGCTACTTGGATTTTGATTTTGGTTAGAGTATTTGAGGTCCCTTTAAAAACAAGGTGAAAATAATATTTCTCCTAAGTAGTTGAAGGATTAATTTTAAAAGTTTGAATATGCAAAGAATAGGGGTTATGAGTTTACTGAAAGTTCACCCAGCTACTGACGTGTACGTAGAAAAGGCTTTCACTTCCAAAAAAATGAGTATTGGCTTTTGTTGCTCACATGACACATACCTACCAAAAATCTTCATGAGTAAATCTGTAGTTTTACAGTCAGGATCACATAGTTCTTGGGAGATAAGAGTTCACATAACATTTAATAATATTCTTATAATGAACATATTTTTTGAATTTGGAAGACATGGTCACAGCAAGAAGATTTTGTTCTATTAAAGCATGGGGTTTATTTCAACTGTATTGTCCCTGGATCTACAGCATGATGCACTGGACACAATGGTTTAAGACATATCTACCACGTTAAAAGAGCAACATGTGTTCACAGTTGGATGTGGAATTTATTGTTTCTCAAGATCATCAATTCAAATCTGTATTATTACTGAATGTTTTACAATCATTATGAGTGAAACCTTGCTCAGAAGCTGATTGCCAGGGAGAGGCAAGGACCAGCTGCTCCCTGGTGACCAGGGGCTAGAGAGCCCATTCCATCATCCCAGCGAGGCAGCAGGGCAGGGCTGAAGATGGCAGACCGGTTAATTCTAGAGTTCAGATGACCAGGCAAGGTCATGTAGGTCTGAAGTCAAGTGAGGTGGACAGGTCAGGTTCATGTCTGGTGAAGATAACCAAGGGTAGAACAGTCCAGGGCACCAGGCATGCCAGTGGACAACCTGTGGGTGGACATGGCTTGCAGGAGCCCATGGCATGACAGGGCTATGGGGACATGGAGATCAATCCTGCTGCAGCAAAGCTAGATCAGGCAGCTGTCAGCCATTGAGAGGATGACATGGGGTCCTGAGCTGTGGCCAGGGTGGAGAGGAAGGACTGGCCAGGGCCATTTGGGGCTGGTGGTGCCCTCAGGGCCCTGAGAACAATATTCACTGCATTAGGTAGAGCAGACATCTTTCCTGAAAGACTATTGCATCAAAACTTCACTTGGACATTCTGGAGTGAAAAACCTAGGCTTTCCAATCTGAGTTTTAATATTTAGATGTGTTTTTGGTTTTCTAACATATATACTGCCTAGAGGTGACTAAAATAAATCAGAACTTATGTAGATACCATGATTTTACAGGACCAGTACATTTGGGGAAAGAATGGGAGAAGTTATGAACTTATCTAAACATTTATTCCAGTAAAAGGTAATGATAGTTTCATATTCTATTTCCCTTGCTTTCAGGTACCTCTCAGAAGGCACAAGGAATTCAGTAGCCCTGGCATGACTGGGCACCTATGCTGTGCCAGAGGGAATGCTCAAGCAGAATATATTACCCCATCCATCTACTGCAACAGTTACAGCCTTCTAGTTTACAGTTTCCTGGGTGAATTCCTCCTGGAACATACATCAATGCTACTTTATCTTCAAGATTAATTCCATGCTACTACCAAACTCCATTTACTCATCATCTTTGACGTCACAGCCCAGGCATTTTACCAGTATCTTCTTTGGCATCTGGAACATGTTTTCATTTAAACTGATTTACCTATAATTTCATATGTGTGTTTATTATTTCCTTAATCCATTTCAGACCTTGCACGTAACTGTATGTGTGTATAGTAACTAGAGATATCATTAAAACTTCATTAATACTGGGATGAAATTTAAAGAGAGACCTTTATTTCTACTTTAATTACTCAAATTGATCTTCAAAATCAGTTTTATAACAGAACATAGAGTATCTGAATTTGTTGGTTCCTAATAAATGCATGTAATTATTTTTTTTCAGAAGAATTTTCTAGCATGTGTCTTTTGTTAATGTTGTCTTAACTTCTTAATACTTATTTCCTACCCACATGTCCTGTACCACAAAGGCCTAGAACTCTGAGAGATGTCTAATGCCACAAGTACTGACCAATGTTTCTTCAACTTTCCTCAGCTGCTGTTCCCAGGATTCACAGGCAATGGTAATTTTTCCTTGGAGCAAAGTACACAATGGAAATGACAATTTTGTCATAATACCAAACAGAATAGTACTTAGACAGTTATGTATAGCCTTTATAAAATATCCAAATCTAGTTCTTGTTTTCTCTGTTAAACATCATTCAACCTTTTCCAAACAAACTAGCAATATTTTGTTATGGAAGGCTCCGGAACTAAATCCACAACAGAGTTGTCAGTGTTACTGAGAATGAAGGGTCTTCAAATACCCATGAAGATGATTTCTTTTCAAGATTTCTTTTTAAAGGTTTTACCTTTTATAGACGACAGACAACAGCCATGCAAAGAATAAAAAAAAGCTTTCTGGTGCTCACTAACTCTTGAAGAATGCATTGTGATTGTTTGCAAAGACCTCAGTTGCTGCTTCTCTTCTCTGGTTGTTAAAAGACCAGGTAATGCAACACTTCTTATGATGACAAAGCCTGAAGAAAAGACTGATTTTTTTTGACATGACAATAGAGGGTCACATGCTAAAGCAGTGGTATGTTTTGTGAGAGTAAGCAGCAAAGTAGAAAGCTCTAGGTGAAGAACACCAAAAATTTTCATTTGCCATTGCACTCCAATGACTATTGTCTATCATCATGCAGTTGCTAGGTTTTCTTAATTCATTCAGTACTTCCTTTGTTAAAAAAAGTATTCTCTCACTAGAAGCTCACTGAAAACCAATTACGCCTATTTTTTGCTCACTTATAATCTTTTACCCTGAGTTTTGTCATAACTGTACCTTCACAGAGTTCAGCTAAACAGCAGTATGAATGAGAATATGGGAACCTAACATTGCTTCAACACTCTTTTAAATGCATTAAAATTCTATGTTTATGAATATTCTGAAAAAAAGTTGACACTATAAATAAATTTACTGTAGATTATTCACATATCATTCATAATTCATTTCTACACGTAAAATACTCATAATCAAAAGTTAATTTACTGTTGGTTTTTCCAATTTTTTACTGTTACATAACTGATACATTAATTCATTATATAAAATAAATAGTTTGCTAATAGTATTGATGTATTTTATTCTGTTTTGCAGATGATTCAAGTGTATATGTCATTCCACCAAGACTTTCACAATATCAATATGAGTAGTCTTGCATTAGACTTATCTAGAAAGACAAATGAGCAGACTTATAAATATGCTCATAAAATGTCTAATCCATAAGTATAATTTATCCAGTACAAATCTGAAATTGCACTGTATTCATCATTTTCATATGCTTTCTGTATTACCTGTGGATTAAAATTATGCTTTCACTTCCTGTAGAAATTACTAGACATTTTGTGAAACATAAATGATAGATAGCCCCAGCAAAGCTCTGAGGAATGAGGTGGGGAAGATTAGTGAACATAAGGTAATAGCCTCTCCCCTTCAGGAATAGTCTTTTTGCCATTCCTTCCAGTCAAAACATTTTGAAAAGAGACTTCTAACTACTCATCTTTTCTTCCATTCTTTACTCATGTTTTCCTTCTCATACTGTAAGGCTTGGTATATACTTCTAAAGGATAGCTTTTTTAAGACACTGGTAAGTCTTTCTGGTACTTTGCAGGTCAGGAAGGGATTTGGTGGTTTGACAAGTATTTTCCTTTTGCAACTTCCTTACATAAGTAAAGGACATTTTTTACTAGTAGACTATGTGATTACTGTTCGGGATAAAAGCTGAAAGGCTAAACATTCAGGCTGAATTACACTGGGTAAATGGGGTTCCTGAAATCCTCTACTTACAAAATTGTCCTTTCGACATTTTCTTTTCTCCTCATGGAATAGAGGACCAGTGCATCTGAAGATTTCTACACTGGGTGTTCATTTGTATGCCTGGAATAGAACTGAAGAAGCCAGACAAGTAGCATTCCCAGTCTGGAGTCAGTACAAACACCTTGTCACTTCCAGGACTTCCCGTGCCTTTCCTTATTCACTTACATTTTTTAATCAACTGAAATGTTGTTATTTCAGTTACATTAACAATGTTATTGCCCTCTAGTGGATTAGTTTATTTATTTGCAATTGTATAAATTATTCTGAAGAGATCTTGAAAAACATATGCTCTCTAATATAGAACAGTGAGTCTGAACCAGAGAAAAACCTTGACTGAAAAATATCCTATAAGTTAGTTTTCATAAGGTATGTGTTGGGGATTATAAAATGCAAATTATATTAGAAGACAGGAAACTTCTTGTATTACATCAAACAATATGTAAAGTGCGTTGTAATAAAGCTTCAAAAATCTACCTAGCAGTGGCATCAACCAATCAAGCATGGCATGAGCCTAAGGTCCAAACCATATAACAGACTGAGTGGGTGACATCATTTCAACACTGCAGTATGAGCATTAATCAGTCTCAAACACTCTCAGTCATTATAGTAGCTTCAATGCTTAGTTAAATTTATGAAATTAGTTAGCATATCAAGCTCACACGGCTTCTGTTGGACACAGAGAGCAAGCCTTGGATAATGCTTTACCAGAGGAAAAAGCAAACATAAGTAGTGAAAGGCAACAAAAGAAAATATTGTCAGAAATATGTTGGAAAATTATCAGACCATGCATAAAATATAAGAGCATTTTCAATGATGTTATAAATATTAAAATTGAAGAGCCTGGTGTAATAAAGATAGTTAAGGTGAGTAAAGATGCTGATAGATTTTTGAAAGACTCACAAGAGTAGGTACTTAACTTGTTGACTTCTAAAAGCATTATTTAATGAACCTCACTTGCCATTGTAAATTGCACTGAGCACCAATTTGCATAGCTAGGCCCCTTTATATGTGTGTAAACATGGCCTTTATATCTAAAATGAATCATATTTTAGATATTTTAATTTGTAACAGGAATCGATTAAAGTGTCTTTGGGATAAAATGCGTCTGAATTTTTATGAAATACAGATTAATGGAAGTAAGACATGGCTTCACAAATATCACAAATTTACATGTTGCAGCATTTCAAATATTAATATAATTTGGTCATTTAATCTGTTTTAGACAGCCAGTGGATGTTGTTTTAATATTTGGAGTCCATCAGTAAGACTTATTTCACACAATAAAGAGCAACATAAATATTTATTAAATGATTTGTAATTTTTCTAAACCATTTCTTAGCACATAGCAGGCTTGAAAACTTGGCTGAGGGAGACTGATTAGTGCAAATTCCATTGCTTATGCTTTGAAGTGAATGGGATTACTTTGGATTTGCACTATATGGGCCTAGAGTGCATTAATAGGCTTTAGCTAACCTAAGCAGTCTTACCTGGATCTTCATGCACCCACTCTTCCCATGGGCATAGAGGTTTCATTAAAGTTCATGCCAGGACACCAAGACCTACCCTGCGCTACCCTGTAGGTGTCCCTGAGCCCAAACCTCCTGCTGTCCTGGTTCAAGGGGCTCCTGGATAGACCTTGCATCTATGCTTGTAGTACCCTTGTCTCCAGCCCTGTCTCCTGTCACTCCTGAGAGGACCCCCGTGATCATCCTAGCTTGCCTTATTATCTCATCTTATCTGGGACTGCTGGATGGACCTTGTCCCTCTCGTGACCCTGCCTTGATACAGTAAGGCTGTGCCTTAGTCAGAGAGTGCACTGCCCTGCCCATGCTGCACCTGCTCTCAGCTCTTGGTTCATCCTCTTTAATGCACCAGTGGACCATCTTCTTCAGTATCAGACCAGACCCCTTAAACCAAGAGCTCTTATTGCTTCCTGGAAATCAGGTGAATAAAATACGGATTTTTCCCGAACAAATTTACATCAGTATCAGCAAATTAGTCACTAATTACACGTTAGTTCCTTGAATATTGTGAATCACATTTAATGTTTCTGAGTTTAAGGGCAGACAGGAGTTCTACATATCACTCATAAAGAATTAGGGATAAATATTACCACAACATACTTCTTGCATCATTCGGAATGTTTCCTAATGTGGTATTATTCTGCTCCTGTCATAAAAAAGCCTAATATATATTCATAAAAATTACCCTTCACTTCTATTCACTTTTCAGAGATTTAACTGGTATGTTGTAGCTACAGTTTAAAATTTGTCTTCAGATTTCATAATTTGCCAAGTATATTCTCATAGCAACCATGGATTTAGGGGAAAAAATCACAGTCAAAAAGACTGTGAAAGAAGAGGTTTCCACAGCTGAAATCTACAATTAGGCAAGAACAAATCATCCTTGGACTATCTGATACCTACCTGAGAGTTAACCTCTGGGGGTAGGGGAAGTGCACATCATCAACCGAGAGGTGAAAATGTGGGCAGATACACTATATCAAACATCCTCAGAGAAGACTGAAAGGAAACGGAATCTGGCAAGTGGATGCTTAACCTCTACCATAATAACAAAATCCATCAGTTTAAGGGCTCCATAGTACAGGTATCACCATACTGATACAATGCATCACATACACAGATCCTAAGTGTGAGCAAGGTGAGTCATGAAATGTGTGTTAGCCATGCACACACTTCCATCCTTGTACTATTCCTGGGGTCGGATCAAATATAAAGAAACACTACATGCAGCTGTTGAAAGCAAGACAGCATTTGAGTGGCCATAACTAACTGTGATCCAGACCTAGATTAGATAAAAAAATGCCACTAAGGTGGCATATTAAGGAATCTATCTGCTGTTTCTGACTGAGTCTGAATTGTGCTTGTCTTTCAGAATTACATAAAATTACTTGAAATTATAGTATTTGCTATATGAATAAAATTGACAGGATCCAAATTTACAACAATACTCATGAATGACAATCTAGGACTAGTTTTATGACATCTTGACATAGCCAAATTTAATTTTAAATTTATTGCAGGCACTTCCCATTAAATCTGTAGTTTTATATTAATAGACCTGATGCTTAGATTCTCTAGGAAGAAATATGTCTAACTCATAACAAGATTCCACCCTTTTTGTGCTTCATGGATTTTACCTTATTTCCAGCATGATAAAAAAAAGATGTGCCAAGTACTGCCAATGTAGAGCTTGCTTGAACTCAGTGGGCTACATTAACACTGTTCATTCCTCTGTATAGTTGGTATATTAATATAATTGAAAGAGAAATATTTTTTCATTAGTTGTCCTATCTTATTTTCTCTTCCCCAAAATGCAGATGAAGTTTGCCATGATGCTGTATGTCTTCTTTTATTTTGATACAGACAACATGCACTTCTGCCTCGTGTTACCCTTTCTGCATCTTTTTATACTTAAAATCTTGTTCTTTCCCCTGCTTTTGAAAACAACCTCATTAACTCAAGGCCATAGATGGTATATAATGGATACTTTGAAGAGTAAAAATATGTGCTGCTCAAGTAATTGTCTGAGGAATTTCTCTTAATAGAAGAGGCACAGGAGATAAACTTCAAAATACAACAAAGTATAAAGGCAAATATTCAATAAACTGGAGGAACTCATATCCCTGGGTTGTAATTATATGACAGATGTCCCTTTAAATTTCTGTGGACCCAGTATTTTACTATTTTTCTTGCAAGGAGACGAAACCTGTTTTCTGTGCTACATAGCAATTTTGCCCTTGCTGCTTTAACATATATCTGGCAATTTCCCGACTAAAGATATTTTCTCCCAGTTCAGTCAAGCAGTAATAAAGCCTCATAGTTCCACTTCTTGATCTCTTCTTATTACTTCATTATTTCTTTGTTCCATTCTTCCAATCATGATGTCCTCAGATAGTATCATCTTTCCTGCTTTCTCTTAGTGGCACTGATATCTTATTACTTCATCTTTGTTCCATTCTTCCAATCATGATGTCCTCAGATAGTATCATCTTTCCTGCTTTCTCTTAGTGGCACTGATATCTCATCCTTACCACACTTCCAATCATGATGTCCTCAGATAGTATCATCTTTCCTGCTTTCTCTTAGTGGCACTGATATCTCATCCTTACCACATGTTCCAATCATGATGTCCTCAGATGGTATCATCTTTCCTGCTTTCTCTTAATGGCACTGATATCTCATCCTTACCACATCCAATCAATCTCTTGCCTACATTTGGAAAGGATATTCTTCTATTCACGTTGACTCATCATTGTTTATCACTCAGACTCTTTCTTTGGTTTTTGTTTGGCTATTATTGTTTATATTTTTAGTTTATTATTCTTTATTTTTCTGCTCTGCTCTTTCCTTATTATGGAGCAATATGAAAGTGGACCTTCAGATGGATGTCACAAACACAACATACTTTGAACAGAGGAACAGGCAGAGCCAGTAATGGGAAATGGTATAAGACAGGGATGCCTGAGATGGTTGATACCCGTCAGGGATATAAGAGGCATTTTAAGCTCATGTTCTACCTCTCCGTTGCTTCTGACTTGTGATTTTTTTTCCCCACTTTAGCCTGTTTATTTCCTTACTCTTTTCTCTACGATCTAACAGACAATCTGAGTGGTATAGGTGACTGATCATGTTTTCTACAAGCAAAACATGTAGCATGAAGGGTAGACTTAGATTTACCCATGACCTACTTCTAGAAATGCAATGCAGACTTTATCTAGTTGGAAAAGTTTAAAAAATTTGCAATCTACTTTTAGCAAAACTCTTCCTGGTGCATTCTATAATAGTATGCGGGAGTCCCATACACAATTAGTTATAAAGTAAAATTATCAGAAGTATCTGAATGTAGAGGAAGCCAAAGTTTCAAACTGGTCTTCCGCACAACTAATTATATAATTCATCAGAGTCTATAGGAGGCAGAAGTGAAAAAGGATAGTAACACAGATGAAACAAACAAACAAGCCAAGTCCAAAATATCTTGTGTACTGAATACGTTGTTAAAGAACCAATTGTTCATTTATCTTTACCTTAACTGTTGGTGGCACAGATATAAGACATTCGGAGTGACCAGAATTAGTTTAATTTCTTTTATCTTTATTTCATTAAAATCACAGAGCAAATTTATTTTCACCAACTTGGTGAAGTGACATACATGATTTTAGGATAGGACTTCTGAGGAGACTGTGCAAATGGAAGGGAGACCCCCAAGATCCTTGTCCTTCACATGCACTCATTGGAGCAGTATGAAGTGGGAACAATTGTAAATTCTTTGAGTAAAATGAATTAATGTGTTAAGAAGAGAACAGAAACATGGGGAAAAATATTATCTTCCCTCTTATTTCAAGGATATTATAAGTAAAAGACTTTGACTGGAGGCTACAGAAATACAGTCTCTCAAGCTGCTTCAGCTTAATTCCAGAGAATAACTCAAAGGAGGAGAGGTGGTACTGAAGAATGACATTAGTATCCTCACACATTTTGAAAGGGGAGATCTGGTTTCTACAACATTTTCTGCTTGCTTTGCATTTACCTGCAGTTGATGAAGTTTCCAACTGTAATGTATGTGAATTGTCATGACTAGTTTTGTTTATATATACAAGACTTGTCTTCCCTAAACATCCATAAATTCCTTTAAATGAACTATTTCTTAAAACTATCTAACTAACCAAGTAAGTCCAATTCTATTCTAGTTCATTATGAATATAGACAAACACAACCAGGAAACACAATGCTGAAGTGAATTAATTAAGAAAAGCCCCATTAATATTTACAGAAATACTTCCTCTATTTTCCTGTATTCCTTTCAGCTTACTTTAATGAAATTTTTTTTTCCAAAAGAGAAGGTTACTCAACACAAGGTCACCCCCTTGTGCTCCTCAGTTTGTTGTTCTAAACAGCAGTGTCATACTTTGTTTTTCTATGCTGTGCTATCTATTACTCTACTCACATGAAAGTTTTCTAGCCATTCAGACTGTGAGCTCTTTATAAGGCACTACATGTTCAGAAGTGCTGTTTCTTATTCCCTGTCTTCATTAACAAAACTAAATCAATGCTCTTCCTAGATGTAGACATTTAAGTTGAATAACACCCACAGTTTAATACAACAAACAGCAAGCAGAAGAATGATAAGGTGAACAGTGTCACTGCCTGTCTTGAAATGATCCCTTTACAGTTGCATTCATAACAGTGATCTTCAATAATGTGGACCAAAGTTCAAAAGTTATCCTGCTCTTGTAATTTTCCCCCTTCCAAATGGCAAGTGGCATATATTCTTGTGGAAGAAAACAAAACAAATCAAAAAGGCTGGGAGAGGCTATGTTCATATATCAGAAACATTTTATCTTGCCTACTTATCTTATTCATCTACCAATACAGGGAAAATGTATTAAAAACCAAGCTGTTGTGGTCGGTATTTTTAAAAATTCAGGATCCTCAAGTTCATGACTTGAAAAGAGCAACCAGATGCCGTAAAAGATGGCTACAGTCTGATTATTGACATCTGTATAGGGTTCAGACAAACTTCAACCTTTTCTCATCTGTAAAGGCAAGTTTAGAGACTGTACTGGTAACTGTTATGAGGACCTATGGGTTTCTGAAAATGAGATCACTTCCCAGAGCTGTACATGCTGTAATTACATCACAATCATATTATTGTCATCATGTTCTCAGAATGGCAAGCTCATACCATTCCAAGCAAGTACATTTTTAATCATTAAATGAAAAGCTTTTAGTTCCAAGAGCTAAGGAAAAATACATCATCTGTCAGCAAAAATTAAAAGAGAGAATACTAGTGTCTCAAAGAGTAGTCCCATTAGTCAGCACACTAATGTGTTCCACAAAAGCCCACAAACTTCCCATCATGTAAGAATGTTTCCTGAAAAAGACAAAAAAAAAATAAAAAGGAGAAACTTAAATAAATTTAATCTATGAACTTCGGAAATGGAAATGTTTCTTTGTCCTATATTCATTCTGAAGGTCTGGAACAAGTAAAAAATCGTTCCTATGGAAAAAAAAACCCAAATAACAACCGAAACTTCCATACACATTTAAACCCAGATACTGGAACAAGTAAAAAATCCTTCCTATGGAAAAAAAACCCCAAATAACAACCAAAACTTCCATACACATTTAAACCCAGATCAAGTACGGATTTGTCATTTTTCTAAGGTTGATTGCATTCTTTACTTATAATTTGATAACAAGATAATTAACTGGGTCAGTAATTTAGTCAATATACTCTGTTTTCAAACAACAACAAGATAATTAACTGGGTCAGTCATTTAGTCAATATACTCTGTTTTCAAACAGGACTATCTTGAAATATTCCAACATTTTAAACTTTCATAGCCTTTCTAGAGTAGCGTCTTCCAATATTTACATATTATTACAACAAATTAAAAATATGTCTAAGCTAACTTTCTTGGGTTTAAATTAAGTCAAATTTATCCCACATTGGTGAGGGATAAATGTATTATTTTCATGATAACTGCACATTTTCAGAGAGCACTACCATGTCCTCTGCACCACCTTCCTTTCTAGGCTACACAAATCCATTTTTCAGTTCCAGACAAAAGCTTTTCTCATGTGTCTTTAAATCTCCTATTGCTTCGTTACTCCTTTCTGTCTGTTTTCTCTTACAGAATAGTGTCTAAACCTAATTTCTACCTGAAGCCTTGCCAAGACTGAGGAAGAAAGAAAAAAAAATCACTCAGAGCTGTCAATTTTCCATGAACCATTCCCAGAATGACATTTACCTTTTCTGACAAGATTTTATAAACCTTAATTCAGATGATGGCACATCTATACTTTTCTGTAGTTTTTCCTGCATTGCTCTTCCTCCTTTTGTATTTACTCATACAATGTCTTTGCCAAACATGGTACTTGTATTTGTCATCATTAAATTTAACCAAATTTGGGATCTTTTCTCTGACATACATTAATCTCCAGAACACTTGCACACTCCACAAATATCATATCACTTGTCAATTGCATAGCTATGCCCTTCATTTCATTTAAATCATTAATGAAAATATGGCATAGACCTTCAAAGAAGCTGCTTCCCTGAATGGGTCAGCTGGGCCAGACATGCACCACCTTTCCAGTTTGACACAAAACTGTTGAAGACTGAACTTTGTCAATGTTTTTTCAACCTTCTGATAATTTAATCAGGACTGCATAAAATTAACATGATAGTATACCGTTAAGAAGTCATATTTCTAAAAACTCTGCATTAAGAAAAGTTCATTTTTTATCACCTAGTCAGGTACTGTCCCACATTTTCAGACTTAAATCCCTGCTGTCCTACATAAAAAGTATACTAAACTGATTGGTGAATGTACCAAGTCAAATAGAAAGACTTGTTTTGTCATGGCAACAAAACGCTTTGGTGAGGAACAAAGCATTCAGCTAAAACATATAAGGCAAAGTTATGTAAATTTGGGAATTGAACAATCAGATCTTGAGAACACAAAATGTAAACTGTTTTGATCGTATGTGTAGGTAGGAAAATGAAGATTCCCAGGTCAATATCATGATACCAAATATAATTTTATGAAGTACTGTCAAATAATTTGAAATTCCTGAGGGTTGCAAAAGTATCCAGTGATACTACTTTAAAGAAAAATATGTAAGCATATGTGGCATGTGTAGGCAAACCATGTTACCTATATCGTTATGATTTAAAGGGGAAAAAGTTAATAAAAATCCAAGGACCTGTATAGCATGATTAGGAAAAAGGCTTAAATTTTATTAAGCATTCGTAAAGTGCCATAATGAAAAGGTGCTCTTAATGCACACCAGAACCACTTTTGAATACTGAAGTCATCTTTTTAAACTGAAGACCTAAGTTCCACAGACTTTGTAATTACTTGAAATTCATATTATAAAAATTAAAACAATATTTAGCTTTCACATTTATTACTGGTTCTTTTATCACACAGACATTAATCTGTTCTCTGATGCATTAGCAAAGTATTTAGTTGTACCATGCTACAGGAAATTATTTAGGCCAAATTCAGATTTCCTGAAACAGGTTCTTTGGTAGTAAAAGTTAGTTCTATTGAAAACAATGGAGGTATCGGTCCACTGGACATTGACCAGAATCCTTACCTGAATGCTGGAAATTATTCTATTTGCTTAACACTTTTTTTGAGCTGAATTTTTAACCAAATGATTTTTAATTCATAGGTTATTTGCAGAACAGTTACTGGAAACTTCCAAGTTTTGTATGAGTCTGCATAGCTTCAGAAGTAATATGATTATTAATTATGGTCCCTGAATATTTTCTCTATGATCATATGCTTCCAGATGTATTTGAATTCCTCTTCTAAACATAAAATCAGCTATTTTCTTTAGACTACTGATCATTTATGTGGTTCAAATACAAATTTTCTCTCTGTGGATATTTCGACTTTTAACCCTTAAACTTTAGGCTTCATATGTTCCAATAATAAGCTCTGCTCTTTATAAACATTATTCTCTCTCGCTATATATATATATAGATATGCACATATAACTGCATTACACGAAGAAGAAAAACAACTACAAAGCTTAGAGTTCACGGAATCATAGAATGGTTTGGGTTGGAAGGCACCTTACAGATGATCTAGTTCCAAACCCCTTGCCATGGACAGGGACATCTTCCACTAGACCAGGTTTCTCAGAGCTCCATCCAAACTGGCCTTTAACACTTCCAGAGATGGTGCATCCAGAACTTCTCTGGCCAACCTGTTCCTCAGGTTGGCCAGAGGTTCCTCAGGACAACAGTGCCTCACCACCCTCACAGTAAATAATTGCTTTCTAATATCTAAACATACTCTCTTTCAGTTTAAAACCATTCCTGTGTCCTATCACTACATGATCTGGTAAAAAATGTCTGTCTCCATCTTTCTTGTATTTAGACATTCACACACTATAACTGTATGTATGTTAACATCACTTAGGTGAAAAAAATGAAGCGGAAACAGAATAAAATTGAAAAAAAAATCCAAATGAATTATCTTATGAGCTCCAGTCTCAAAGTTGCAGTGATAATAAAGAATAGACTAGCTCGCTTATTTGCTTATTAAAAAATGCTGAATTTAGAGATTTGATGTTCCAGACAAGGTAGAGTTGGTAAAACAGAACTTGCTTAAAGAATTAATAAGAAAATGTCTTTTAGTTTAGACAATCTCCATTGTCTCCATTAGTCCATATGCACATATATGTTCTCCTAAGCATACCATGCATATGTTTCACACTCAATTTGTTCAGCACTAAATGGATAAAAATGTTTTAAGTTTGAAGAAAAGTACCTTTATGGATTTGGGAAAAGCAACAAGTTTCTCCCTCAGAACTCCACCTCTCACTTTACTTTCTGGCAGCTCTCTGGATATTTGTAATTAAAAACTAGACATCATATTATGTTTCTTAAGTTAATCCGGAACTGTGTCTTGTGTATTCTCCCTCACTCTCTCTCCCTCTATCAGATATACACACAGGCAAGTGTGCATGCAATACATATGCACAACCTCACAGAACAGCAACCTTAGTGTGCGTGTTAAATGAAAATCCTGTGTATCTCTGATGATGCTCTTGTCATCCACCACCCTCCAGAAATTTTACTCATCCTGACAAACATGGCAATGGTCTAACAAAATATGAGAAACTTTCTAAAAGGTATTTTCATCTGCTTTTGGGTCAGTGAGAGCTGAAGGTTTGAAAGTCTGTTAAAGGCAACTCACATCCTAAAGCCCACTCACAACATGAAGGTGATTTTTCACTATGAATGACTGGATTTAGCAAAAATGGAAATAATATGAACAGTAAGAAATGTTGTCAGAGAAGCTGGACAACTCCAGTATCAATCAATTCATGCAAATCCTGTGCAAATCTCAGGTGATGATTTAGCAACTAAACCCACAGAAAATACACTTTTAAAAGTAATTATATGTATTAGTAAGTATCTTTCTAATTCTCCTATTTTTACTTCCTTTCAGTTTTACTTCATGCTTTCCAACACAGGACAATGAAATAGATGAAGTGTAAGCCTAGTGTTTTCCTATTTGCCTGTGGGATAGGTTTGTCCAGTTCCCATAAAAAATTAATGAGAACTAGGTGTTCAAATCTATTAGCTTCCCTTGAAATTTCAACCTGAAATTATGAGTACTATTTGGAAGCTTCTTTCAAGCTAAAAGTCTAAGCATCATTCTGCCTCTTCTTCGGTTATGCATGAGTAGGAACATATGCATATGATTTCTACTGGAAGCCTCCTTAACAATACAGAAATACTGAATAGTCAGTTCTGGTGCTTTTATGAAGTACCTTGCAATGCAGAAGTTAGAAGAAAATAAAATTGAGAAGACCAGAAAAATCCAGGCACAGGAAACATATAAAAACCTGTATGTCTTAGATTAAGGAAGATTAAAAGATTGAAAATATATAAATAGTGGGTTTCTCGGAGAAGTATAATACAAAGCATTACAAGGACCAGGATTATGTTTGTGGTCACACATTGTTTAGAGCAGAACTGAGGTGCAAGGGAGTGCGGGTGAGTGGGGTAGGTTGCAAGTATCAACAGTTTTTTGTTAGTTTCCTGTGCCTGAGTTATACAGGTCACATCAAACTGAACCAGTAAGTCCACACCATATATGTCCACACTTTATATATGTTCCTTCCAGAATGCAGATGTAAAACTGGACTGCTTATCTCACTTTCTTGCCAATATCACTGTCACCAGGAGCTATGTATAAACACACCTCAAAGCTAATAACCTTCAGTTGTGCTTCACCATTTTATAGAATCATAGAATCATAGGGTCATAGAATGGCCTGAGTTGTAAGGGACCTTAAAGACCATCCAGTTCCAAACCTCCTGATCTTCCCACTGTTTTCCTTTACCTGCATTGCACTGACACACACTGACAATACCATCATATATATAGGTAGGTTTTAAATGTACCTCTTTACATGAGGCTGTCTCCACCAAAACCATATTGTGGCAGACTATTGGATTATATTTTCTCCTCTTCCCAGCAGTCACATCTACACCATCCCTTTCATCCTTTTCCACATATTTTATGCTAATTACTTAAATTTCTGTTGCTAAGGTCATGACTGCCACTGGAATAGCAAAGAACAGCCATGAGAGCCATGAAATTGGACTCATGAAAAAATTTAACAGGGTATAGTTGTTTGAAGTTCAATTAATTTAAAATCATTCCCTATCTCCTCCTTCTGGACAGAAATTATAAACCACCTGTAAAAGTAAGAAGAGAGCATTCACACTGCTCTAATTGGGAAGTACACTGTGTTAAAAACAGAGGAACTGAACATTTTTGAGTCAGAGAAGCCTGGGCAGACGAAAACTGAGTCAGGTCCAAACTTACATTCCCCAAAGATATGTAAAGTAATCTATTTGGTGTAACGAGAGCCTGTGAGTGTGCAGTGCATTTTCAGATAGCATAGCCCTGGTAAACATGTCCGCCCTACTATTCTGAAGAATTCACTATCTGAATCTTTTCTTCTCTTTATCTTCTCAACGTTTTTCACCTTGGGATAAGTGGGACTATACAACCCCACTCATACTCTCATATTCTCATACTTAAATGTTGCTTATTAGACCATAAACATTCCAGATAAAAAGTTGAAATTGCAAACGGAACCTTCATTCAAGTCTCATGAGAATGTGCATTATTTTATAGTCCTCTTTGGCCTTACCACAACTTCCCAAATGACCAAAATTTAGCCAATTATAGCAAAAGGATGCTAAAATAATCCTAACATGAAAGGCTATAAATAAAAGGGGAAAACAAACAGGTTGAAGTTGGAGGAATACAGAGAAACTGAACCCTCTGTGTGCAATTTTTCCTCTCTCAGTTGAGTAACTATTTCTATTGGATAGTTATCTGTCACTTTCAGTGTATCTGTATTGCAGAGTGGAGTAATATAAGAGCTTAACCTCAAGAAACCTCTTCTTTCTTGCAGGCTGGCCTCTTCAGATATATTTTCAAGTATGCCCTTTTAAAACACATTTTCTATTGTTAACACTGCTCTCTTTTTACAAGCAGTATGCAGTTTTTCTTCTCTAAACTCTTCTCTTAGCTCTATTTGACCAAAAATCTCATATATGTATGAGATAAACTAAAATGACCTTAAGGAGTTCCATGTGCCTGATGGTTTTGAGGGGAGTAAGTGCAGCTCTTGGGCTACCAAAGCAGCAGAACTGCTTTGTAGAATTTAAAGTTTAATTCATGCAAAAGTAAATAAGAAATTATGCTGTATAAAGACACCCTTGAATGTATACATTGACTATAATAATGATTTTCTTTCCTGAGACTGCAGAAGAATAGCTTTAAGAGGTGCAGTGATTTCATTAGTGACACTGGTAATTAACTCTGAAACTCACAAATGACATTTAAATGTTAACATTCCTATCTATTTTACTGCTACTCATTTTGCCAGATGCATCCAATCCATCTACGAAATTCCAGTCTTCTGGTTTACTCTTGCCAAATGCAATGCTATTTCTCCCAAACTCCAATTGCCAAGACTTAGCTTTCCTAAGGGAACACTTCCAATGTTCATTTGTGCTGCAAGCATATGGAAAAAAATGCACTTAAATAGTGTGTTGAAAGCTGAATAGAGACAATATAAAATTAATTTTTGTGGACTGTTCTAGTGCAGTTAATTTGGGGAGGGTTAATTAATAGAGTAATTGAAAAAAGGCCTATTATAACGTAGAATTTCCAGCCATGTTTAAGCAACACAAAACCTGGTATAATAGCCTTCCATTTAAGATTCAAATTGATATGGAGCTACGGAGGTCTTTGTGTTTACGTTGCAGAAACCACCTAGTAACTAGATCTTTACATACCTTTGAAACATAGTTTTTATGACAGATACCTGCTTGCGTCTTTCTTGACCAAACCCTTCAATATATCTAAGAGAACCTGGTTAATTTTCAAGCTATTTTGCTATGCTGGTGTATTCCCTCACAACTCCTCATGTCTACCTCCTCAAATCTGTCAGACTTGCCTGAGACTGCTCTGTGTTATTTTTTCTGTTTCATGTACTGAATTCTTTTCTTAGCTGTTAACAATATCAATCTTAAACACAGGGCACCTTGTAAAAATGAAGGAGATAATATTCAACACACATTGTTAAGATCTTAGAACAGTCACCGGACTGCCATTCTGACACTACTCTAGACTCAATGAATAATCACCAGCACAGTCCAAAGGACAGCTGGACCACTTGTAAGCTTTTGGCCGTAAAGAATTCTCCAGTTTGAGATATATGTTGTGAAAGTTCTGATGGACTTCATGCTTGAATGAGCCTTTCTCGCTCTGCAAGAAAGCCAAAAATCAGAAAGCATGGAGAGAATGCATCAAGAGTGGGAGAGAAAAAAGCAGCATGAAAATTGTCATAAAGTAGAGAAAATAAAGTTTCATGTGAACAGTTACACAGAATAAATAAGTAAAGACTTGACAGCTTCAGTGCATTTTTTTAAAATCTCTTTTTGACTAATCCAAAAATAACTCATATTCCTGAAAAGTTATTATAAATTATTTTAAAAAATTATTGTACACTTCTTTATATTTTTCTTCCAGGACCCATTTTTCTTTCTCATTCTATGTTTGATGTCTTTAAAATATATTTCTCTCAGTCCTCATCTACAGAATTATATTTTCGGTACCTATTTCTCTTGACAAGTTCTCCTGTCTTCAAGAGATTAGGAGATACCTGCTCTGCTTGTTGAAATGGGTGTTGTCACCACAGAGACTAAAATATCTCAAAGCCTGAAAAATGCCTCACAGAAGAGATTTTATGTTCAAAATAGCTCCCTGAGACAGAGAAATCATATTGCAGACTAGGAAATGATGCTCGGGTTAGACAAACTTGATTTGTAACTTCCTGAACAAGCACCAGAGTGCCCTATCTTAGCTGCCTCTGCTTTGTGCAGAGTTGAACATGATGACTTAGAGAGGTCTCACTGAACCTAAATTATTGATATTATGGGTTTATGAGTTAAAAATTCATTTTAGAACTTCCTTTTGAAAGAAAAATCTTTTTTTACACCTTCAGACTTTCTTCCTCTGTCTCTTTGTCAAAAATGGCAACCAAGCATGAACCAAAATATCCTGAAATATTACTGATTTTTATGACTCCAGGCATTTTCCTTATGATTCTACAAGAACTATGTGTGAGGTTTTACACTGTCATTTCTCATTATATTTACTTAGGTTCTTTATAAAGCCATTGATGGAGCTGTAAGACAACAGAGTATAGTTCACTGATGGTATAAGTCAGTTCTACTTCCTGACAGGATAGCCTTATACCTGCAGTGAGCCTTCGGTAAATAAAGCACCACAGACACCTGAACAAAGGTAATATGAGTGTGAACCTGACAGGAATATATGTTCTATGTAATAATCCCTCCTACACTGTTAAACTCGTTTGTTGACTTCACATCTTTCAAACAGTGAAACAGAATTCATGTGGACACATGTATGAAAGTCTCATTCCACAAGTCAAAGGCAAGTTGTTTAGAACATCTTTTCTGAACCAGAACTAAATATAGCAGTGTGAGATATGCAATATCCACCCTCATATTTGGTGATTGTTGTAACTTGTAATGAAGCTTTCTTCTTTAAAAGTTCCAGCTGGTACTATCAGCAGCTAAGCAACACAAGAAGTAGAAAGGACAACATGTAATATTTTGATTTTTTTTTTATCCTATGAATTTCTATTCAGAACAGTGAAAGATTTTTTCCCTCTGTTCAATGCTGGGAATGCATGATGTCTATGTTTGCTTCTGGTATTCATCCATTGCAAACCTGTGACTACAGTCATCCATCAAAGATATATTCTAGAGTCTACGAAACTCAGATGGTAAATGGTCTGGTTGGGAGCACAAGAGACAGATCTCTTCCTGCCTTTTAAAAAAGACTAGAAGTTTTAAAACTAAATGTAAATCTGTTTTTCAATTTTGCTTCCCTACAAACCTGTTCACTGCTTATTAATTACTGCTGGTAATTGCCATAGGCAAGAACAAAAAAATCATATTGGTATTTGATAAAAATCTGCAAGACACTTATAAAGTATATGACTTAAATCATTCTAGCACATCAACAAACAGTTCCTATTTCTTTCCAATTTTTTCTGCTCTCTTCCTTCTTTATTTACCCTTTCATCTTGTCTTTTTTTTGTCTTGTCTTTAAATCTCTGCCATTATCCCATACACACATAACCACAGAGCTCTGTATGGAGATTTAAATTCTTTTCTATTTCTTTTTACCTTCATACATGTCCCATGAGGCTCTGACCCTACTCCTGTATGCTTCTGCCCACAGCTTACTCATAAATATTCAAAGCCCTTTTGCATCACTGGTGGCATTTCTTCTCTCACACAAGCATTCCTGAATGATATTTTTCACTTCAAAGATCTTCTCTGTCCTTCATATGCCTTGTCTCTTCCCTTGGCACTCATATTCACACATTGCTACTCTCTTTCCTTACCAATCTCTTTCTTTACCAGTGTGATCTCCCTCTCTCTTATTCAAACATGCTTAAGAAACATTCAGGTGCCTTTGTTCTCCACCATTCTATTTACACCATTCTCTTCTTTCTTCTAATGGATACAGTGTAAAGGAAGGAGGTAACTGTATTTATGGCCCAGTGCTTTTCACAATAAACAGCCACAGCAGTCCTGGCAGGGCAGACAAATGAAATTCCAGTTACAGTAACTTATCTATTTCCATTTCCGTTTCCATTTCTGGATATTACTCTAACAGCAGACTCTACAAAATAGACTGGCAAAAAATAGAGCTAGTGCTCACTGAGGGCACAAACAAGAAGGGGGATCCTTGGGAAAAGAAGAAAACCAAAAGGGACGGTATAAAGTTAGTGGGCTGGTTTCTTTTACATGGTACACTGAATAATTCGTAGAGTAATAAAAGAAATTACTGACATACCAGAAGCAAAAACGTTTACTAGATCTCCTAATACAATCCACTGCCCTCAGAACCAAGAGAGGTTAACTGTAACAATCTTGCTTATCAAATCTGTGTATGGAAGAGGTACCACACTCCCACCAGGTATCTTGTTCCAAATGCTAAATTTGGAACATTATTGTTCCTAAATATATATATTCCAATATATAAAACATAACATTTTAGAAAGTTTTGTCAAGCATAGAACCTGAACTTTATGAATAATTTAATTTTTTTTCCCCACAGAATTAAATTTTTCTGTCCTTTTCATAGCTACACTTACCATATAGAGACTATTTCCCCTCTATCTTCTCAGATTAAATACTGTTCTTTCAACTTTTACACATGCCTCTTATTTTAATATTTTTGTTTTATTTTGCTCTGGACTGTCCTCAGTTTGAGACCAAACACAGTTGTCTTTGTCAATCCATATCAGAAAAATCATTTGTCCTATTAGATGTACTATACACCTATTAATATACTTCACGATGAAGATGTCTTGTCTTTTTTCTTTAATGGTAGCACATTGCTGATTCATATTTTATAGTCCATTACCAGCCCCCAGATTCTTTTCTGAAGTGCCGCTATTTTACCAGTATCCTTTTGATTTTAGTTTTTAATTTTTCTTCCCAAATATAATTTGCATTTGTCAGTTTTAAGTTTTCTCCTGCTGGTTCCAAGATAGTTCTTTAATTTGTACTTAATTATTAATTTCTTTAATTTGACTTCCAATATTTGCCACCAGTGTGCTAACAGGTCCTTTTAGCTTGCTGACAGCTCTATATTTCATAATTTCATCATTCACATTAGAGAAGAACAGAAAATGCCTCTAGATCAAGCAGTTAACCTGAAATAAAATATATCACATAACAAATTCTGCTTAAATACCATTTAAACTTTCAGTTAGGCAGACCATGACTTCTTCAGACAACTGCCTTACTCTTAAGATATCAGATGACAGAGAACCTAACACATTCCTACATCCTGCTACTAGGTGTTGACAAAAATCTATGCATCTAATTAAAAAATACATCATGTGTTTTAATTTTGGACATTGACCTCAGCTATCCAAGTAAGGAAATGTCATCTGTCAGGTATGCCTCTAACTTCCAGGCTGTCCCATATCACGATCAACTATCTTTGCATCTTTTTTGATAACAAGTAAATATAAGATACTGTTTGTAATTTTTTTCTGTCCAATACGCTTGGGCTTTTTTTTTTGCTTTTGTTTTGTTTTGTTTTGTTTTGGGCTTTTTTTTTTTGCTTTTTTTGTTTTGTTTTTCATTTTTCCTCCTCCCCTTTTCCCCCAAGATGCATTATTGCAATATCTTGGCCTTCTGATGTCATGGATCATCTCACCTTCCTTTGACTGGATGACTATCAAAGGGTTGCAAAGAATATCGCATTTACCATAAAACCACTGCAAGAGTAGTTTGTTTGCCATAATCACGAGGTATTTTGAACCTCAAAATATCCAGCATATGAAGAGAGGCTGAGGGAGCTGGGGTTGTTTAGCCTGGAGGAGGCTCAGGGGTGACCTTATCGCCCTCAACAACTCCCAGAAAAGAGGTTGTAGTCGGGTGGGGGTTGGTCTCTCTTCCCAGGCAACCAGCAGTAGGACAGAGGGCACAGACTCAAGCTCTGCCAGGGGAGGTTTCGGTTGGAAACAACTCCCAGAAAAGAGGTTGTAGTCGGGTGGGGGTTGGTCTCTCTTCCCAGGCAACCAGCAGTAGGACAGAGGGCACAGACTCAAGCTCTGCCAGGGGAGGTTTCGGTTGGATATTTGGAAGATATTTTTTACGGAAAGAGTAGTCAGGCATTGGAATGGGCTGCCTGGGGAGGTGATGGTTTCACCATCCCTGGAGGTTTTCGAGATGAGACTGGATGGCACTTGGTGCCATGGTCTAGTAATGATGGTAGGGTTGGACTTGATGATGCTTGAGGTCTCTTCCAACCTGGCTGATTCTATGATTCTATGATAAAGTTTGTCTGTGCTGTACTATTTCACACACTGTTTTGCCTCAGATGTATGAGAATATATTAGGACATACGAAATAGAATTTCAACCAACCCAACACGCAGATTTCACCCGGCCTGTTTGTACTGCTGTTGACCACACTATGACGGTCACGCCTGATGTGCACTTTCTCCACGGTGACTTCGGATTCTCTTCTGAGCCGCGGGAGCCACGAATCACACCGGGACACCCAAATGACCCGCGATGGGCCTTCCCACCCGGAGCACAGCTCCATCGCTCCAGCTCGGCCGTCCGTTTGC
>NW_008659949.1:0-9188 GCF_000695815.1 Acanthisitta chloris
CGGGGTCCGTGGAGACCGGTGCCTCCGGCACGATCCCTAGTTCTTGATTCGGGGAAGGGCTCAGGGAGTTTTTGAAGATTGCAAGAAAAAAGTAGGTCCAAGGGGCAGGGGGGTGGAAATGGAGATTGTGCTTGATGTGCAGTTCTAGGCAGTGGCTCTGTGCCGGCTTCCCTGTCCCCAAGTTTGCTTCCGCTGCTGCTTGCACATAGCGTGCACACCTGGCTCAGGTTGCTTTGCTGAGGAAGGAATGTGTTTATAGACCAGTCTCTGCTTTGCAGATAAGGTCCCTCCTACTCTGCTCGCTTGCCCTTGGTGTGCCTGGCTTGGAAACATGGATCTGCCCAGGAGCAGGGACATGCTACGTGCGGCAAGGAATAGCTCGGAGTGAGTCAGGCAGGATTCTTCCACATCTGTGGTCCAGCAGCTCCAGGTTGTCTCTCTTCCATTTCCTTGCCAAGTTCAGCAATTCCAGTGCAGAAACAGTACCCAAGACAGAGCACGCTGAAGCTGCAGAATCCTGTCTTCAGCTTCTATCCCAAATAGAAGCTGAAGACTTGGGGCTTTTTTTTTTTTTTTTTTAAAGCCAAACACACAGACAACAGGCAAAGCAGAGTTGGAGGCTATGTAAAACCTGCATGCAAATAGCTGGTAAAGCTGTGGGGTAAAAAAATGATAAATAGCCAGTGCTAAATAGTGAAAGGGTTGTTGTTATCATGCAAGGTCAGTCACAGCATGGCACTGCCCTGCGAGGGACCAAACAGACCCAGCTGGAGATGTAGTGTTTGAAATGGAGCTGCCTGTGTGTGGATGGTTCTAGATCACAAGATGGGAGTTACAGTACTCCTATCCCTGAACATGAAGATAATATACAACCAGCACTCATGAGCAGTGAGGACTGCTGAGGGATGGACTGTGTGAGGACCACCACAACAGAGGTGCTGCAGACAGAGCTGCATCTCACTGCATACAGCCTCCCCACGAGGGTGAGCAGAGACACTCCTCCAAGAGCACTCGTTCCTGACAGAGTAGGATTCAATGGGAAAAGGACAAGCAAGTATGTGCTCTGAGTGACTCAGCCTTGGTTTGCCTCTGGAAGGACCCTGGGCCAGGCAAGGACCCTCCGGTGAGGTCCTGATAAGGAGAAGAAAGGCCTAAAGGGCCAGGAAGTGTTTGCTGAGTGAACAAAGGGAAGAGATAAATCAAGATAGGGGAAGTATGCCCTAAAGGGCTCTTAGGTGCCAGCTGAGGGAGGGGATGGTGACAATGATTTTTGAGAACTAATTGTAATAATAATGACCACCCATCCCTGGAAGTAATTAATATATATGAGCATTTAATGTATAAAAACCATTAAGTTTTGTCCCTGGTTGCACAAGTTTGGTGGAACGATCCCCCTTGTGCCCAGCGCTGAAGAAACAAATACCTGCCACTCAGAGATACAAGTCTGTGAGTAGTTTCTTTTACAGCTTTTCTCGGCATCAGTCCCTGCAGGACCCTCAGTGCTGCCTCGTCTTCCCCATGCTGATCAGCCCATCTGTGCTGAGCTGACATCTCAGCTTTGCAGCATGGCTCACCCCTCAGCCCCACTGCTCATGAGTGCTGTTGGTACACTAGTTATTTTTCCTTTATTAACCCTGCAGTTGTTAGTTTTGGTGTGCTCTAGTGATGTTTCAGAGGATCCCAAAGCAATGTGTAAGCAGATGGGCCAAAACTGAGGTTCTCTCATATCCAAGCACACCAGTAGGCAAAGCTTTCAGGAGTATGTTCAGTATCTCCAGGCTGCACCCAAATATATCTGCAGCTGGGGAGGGGCACAGAAGTTATCTGGACAGCATGGGGCAGAAGTGGGGAAGGCCATTTATGGCAAAGTTGTGTTTTTTCGTCACCTCCCCACTTCTTGCTGTATGGAGAAAGCTGCTGCTTGTAAGCACAGAAGCTGATTTTCTTCAGTTGGGAACTGAAAGCCTGGAAGCTTCCTGCAGTCAGAGCTTAAAACATCAGGGCCTTTAAAGAAAACACTTCAGGATCATTCCTGTTGTTCAAATTAAATCTTGCATAATCTCTCCTAAGGGCAGATTTTGCAATGAAAATTTGGTGTAAAGCAGCAGCCTGGCTGTACATGAAGTAAGGCCACAGGCCATGGGGCTTTGTCTTGGAGCACAGTTCTGAGGCAACTTTTGGCTGTGAGCATTAATAGCAAATGCTTTGGCTCCTGCCCCATCTAATACTCAGCCTGAGTGCTTGAGGCTGGAGATGCACATCTCTCGCACAGAACATGAGGTGTTGATGCTATTTAGCAGGTGGTTGGCTGGTGCTGAGCTCCTCCTGTGACCTCAGTGACAGCTCTAATTAGATAAAGTGCAGGTGCTGTGGCTCAGCTCTGCACTCTGCTCCAGGTTTGTTGAAGACACCGGAGTTATAGTGGGGTGGGAATATCCTTGATGGGAGAGGAGAGCTGCAGGCACTGTGTCTTCACCAGCCTCCTGCTTTTCAACTGCTTTGTTGCTGCCAGGATTCCCGTTTGCTGCCCTTACTCCTCTGTGTGCAGGTGGGCAGCAGGGTGTGCATAAACATGCTGTGGGCATGAGCCCTCCAGCCAAGGAGTCTGCTCACCACCCCACACTGCCAGAGCCAGGGAACAGGCTCCACAGCAACATGTGGCATGTGAAGAGTCCGCGGTGGGCAGTGTTGGCCAAGGCACAGTGCCGGCGCTCAGTCCCAGCAGATCTCATCTTGCTCTCTGTGCAGTGGGCTGTACTGCCAAGCTCTAAAACCTCTGACCAAAGTGTGTTCTGAGGCTAAAACTTTGTGTGGTTTCAAAAGCCTAATTGGGCAGATTGACTGAAGAAAAACATGCATTGAGAACAAATACCTGCTGTGCTGAGCTGCAAAACAGGAGCCCAAGGCAAATTACTCAAGCAGAGCTGTGTTTCTGAGCCCAGAGGTGAGGGGAGCCCTTCATGGCTCAGGCTTGACATCCCGCCTTGGCATTGTCTCATCATGTGGCCTTAGATATGTCACTTAACTTGCTTTTCTTTTGTTTTTCCATCTGTTATAGCCAAGTATTTCTGCTTTGTAATAATGGACTGATAAGAATTAACATATGTATGGTGCAGGGGTTGGTTTAGGGGCTTAGCCTGCTGTGCTACATAAGAAAATGCTCATCTCAGGTGCAAATCTATTTCTCTTTCCTTGACCCTTCAGGAGCTGCTGAGTGATACCTTGTTCCCTGGAGAGAGCTCTTACTGCATTCAGTGTTCCCAGCATCATCTGGCTGTGATGCTGTGTATGGAGCTCTTGGGAACAGCTTGCCTGGAGAAGCTTCTTATGTGTTGTGCAAATACTGCTTGTTTATATAGCATTACATGGAGACATGGATTTAATGGAGGTAAATGACTGATTGATTTCCCTAGCAGGGGTTGACCTGGCTTTCTGAGGTGTGCAGGAGAGGTGGGCAGTTGTCAGCCAGCTGAAGTTCAACTTCCCACAAGCCTCATGGATTTTAGGAAGTCAGTGAAAATTAGAGCAGACAGTGGCAAGAAGGCGGCTCAGGGTGGAGAGAGTGGAGAGCAGTTCTGAATGCTTGAGGCAAACTCAGCGTGGGGTACTGCCCCCAAGGCAGAAGAACAAACCCCATCCTGTTGTGGAGTATTTTTGCTCACCCTCCTTCATCCCCTGGGAAGGACTCATCCTGGAGCACTGGTGGAGCAGGGACTGTGTCCCCTATACAGCTTGGCTGTGGAGTGCTGGGGCAAGGGGCAATGGCCAAGTGCAGGGCAGGGATGTGGTGCCCAAAAGTGCTGTGAAGATGCTGAACTTCTGAGAAGGCACAGCAGCTCACCCTGTGCTGAGCTGGGTCCAGTTGCCTCCATCTCTATACACAGGCTTTTAAATTCTTTCTCACCTCTTTACCTCATGCAGCCTCCAGCAGGCAGATTCCAGTGGTTTGAGACCCTGTGTACAGATGGGCCGGAGAGGCCCAGCACCCATGGGGTGTTCCCCTGCTGGCCTCCACCATCCACAGCTGTTTTTTGAGGTGGCTTTTGTCTGAGCATGAATTAATCTGTTGCGGGTAAAAAAAAGTGAGTTAGTATATCTGTGTTTGCAATTCAAAAACCTCTGCACATCTGAGACCTGGAGCCTCAGTTGTGTTCTTACGTCACAGAGTGGTGTGTGTTCCTCTCATCTTGTTGATGCAGCCAGGGTAGCAGAGGTGCACAGTTGCCCATACAGCAGCTCCTGAGAAGACTCTGGTGGCAGAGCCTGAGACATGAGCTGGCTGAGATGAACCTTTTGCAGTGCAAGTTACTCTAGGAGGATTTGTCACCTCCTGACTGTCTGTGTAGTGTGAGGGAGTGGTTTGTTTCTATGCACGAGCTGCATCATGCAGCAAAAGCAGGTCTGAAAATGTGTTTTTCCAGTGTTGAGAAAGCTTCAGAGCACAGGAGTCTCTGCCAAAGCTGTGGAAGGCTTAAGCTTTTTGCTGTAAGAGGGATAAGAGCAGAGAAGGGGTTTTCTGCCCCTTATCTATGAAAGCTTGAGAAAATTTGCTCCAAATTCTTTGTCTTTCATTAATTTATTTTAAACTGCCTGGAGAGCTCAATTGTTTAGCTGCTGAAGACCATAGCATAGCTGGGGATAAGCCAGCTGGAGTCAGTGAGACTGCTGTGATTAATTTTCCACGGCTGGGGAAAATAGTGGCTGAGATGCTCAAACTGGATTTCAGCTTTATCTAGTGGATATTTACTACAGTCCTGCTTTGATTGGAGAGTGGAAAATGCACAAGGGGAAACGTGTGCAAGGGGGTTCTTAAGCTTAAAAGGGGCAGAATTTCTCCCAGGATGACCCCTCTGAACCAGCAGGGTCTCACACTAGATTTACCAGCCTTGTGTCCTTGACTGGATTCAGATCTGCTGCCAAGATTTCTCCTGCTTGGAGACCCACCAGCACCTCGTCTCAGTCACACTGCCCTGCCCAGTATGGGGGTGGCTTGGTCCAAGGTGTCACATCTGCGGAGGTGCTGGAGTGAATGTGGTGGTGTGAGCACTAGGGTCTTCTTGCACAGACTGGGAATTGAGGCACAGAGAGGTTATGGGAAGAGCAGTATTGGGCTGTGGCTTATCAGGATAGTGCCTCAGAGGCTCCTGTAAATGATGGAGGGAGAGAAACGTACCCAGAGCACAATTTGGTGCATGTAAAGTTCCTTTTCAGAGTGACCACCTTTTCTGTCTGGAGGCAGCCGAGCTGAAAAGACTGGGGAATATGGAAATTTGGGCATGCTGCAGCCCAGGGAGAGCTCTCATGGCAGATCAGGATTAAAGTTGCACTGGAGCCATCCCCTCAGGGAGGCACATGGGTCTTTCACTAGAGGCAGAATTAGGAAGCATGAGTCAAACTCACTGCTGAATTATGCAGACTTTAAAATTCACCTACCTGCAGGGCTGCTCTACTGCCTGCTGTGGATGAGGAGGCTGAGGAAGCTTTTCTCCATCCTATCAGCAGCTCTTTGGCTTATGTTTTTCTTTGAACCATGACCTGCAAATGTGGAGAGGGGAGAAGTGGTCCCTGTAGGAAGAGAATAGAATGAATGATTTCAGCTTAACAGAGGATGATGCTTTGTTTTTGTCTTAGATCTCACAGAGCTTGGAAAATGAAGCAGAGTCCAAGCATCGTTGAGTGGGAAGGGCATCGGGGCAAGAGTGGGAAGCTGTGATGGTGGAGTGAGGGAGGACACACAGCAAGGCTGGTTAATGCACCTTCACTATCACCAGATTCAGTGGGTTGTTTATTGGTGTAAGCCTGAGTAAAAGCTGTTCTCTGGCTTTCCCTGCGTGTGGCTGCTTCTTGCATAAAGCTGGTGGGTCTGCCAAGCCTGTGGGATCACAGCTGAGGTAGCACTTGCCTCATTTTACAAGGTTTTTGTGGGTTAGGAGCTGGTCCCTGTCCTGAAGGGCTGAGAAAAGCCAAGGAGGAGGAAAGATGATGCTAAGGAGCTGCTGGCTGGGCCTGCAGCCCAGGTGTCCTGACTCAGCTCCTTACTAGGGTGTTGCCACTTCAGGATTTTCTGTGCCATACATTAATAATCATGGTGAGCAGCATGGTCACGGTGGTGTCTGCCTACCTACAGATTTCAAAGACCTTAAAATGTTTAATTAATTTTATCATGGTTAGTGCTTTCCTAAGAACAGGCTCAGAAGAGCAGGGTTTGTGGTCCCTCCAGGCTGTCCCTGTTCCCAAGGGCAGCCAGCACTACAGTGTTGGAGGGTGTCACAGGGACCCATTGGGCTCTTCCTTCCATGATTCCCTGGGAGTCTGTAGAATCAGCCATCAACAGGAGGTGGGTCCCCGTTAGCTGTCTTCCTCAACCAACTCATCCCCTTTTCTCTGAGGGATGGCAATACAGCTGGAGCATGACACTCCGCTGAGTCCTCTCCAAAATAATGCTGGGGCAGTTCTGTGACTTCAAACTATTTTCCAATGATTTTCCATGTGTAATTTCATGTTGATTTCAACTTTCTCCCCACCTGACTCCCAAACTGCAAAGCCCAGTTAATGCTCTCCAAGCATCCCCAAAATGAAGAGCTTTCAGAGAATTTGGAGCTGTTTCTATTGAGTGTTCTTTCTGGATGTTTTAAGTGCTGGCAGGAACTGAGTGATGTCCAGTGGTTTGAAAAGAGAGAGATCAAGCTTAGGAGGAAAACCACTCATCAACGTGGTGAAAGCCTGTGTGTGCAGCTCCCTGGGGGAGCTTTGCATTGCTCAGAAACTGCTGGCAGAGACCAGGTCCCACTCCAGCAGCTTATTGAAGGTGTAAAGCACTGTTAATGCCAGGTGTTACTGCAGTGGAGAGCTGCTGGTACACCTGTGGCACAGCGCATGGCTGTTTGCAGCCCGGAGGGTTCATGTGGACAGGAGGTAACAAATGCTTTGTGAGGCCAAGCAAGACATGCAGGAGAGGACCTGTGGGGTAGGAAACCATGTTCTCCCTGGCAAGGAGCAATACTAGTTGGTGCAGGGTCTTTCCATGGGGTCATAATGGAGCATCTTGCAAGCCCAGCAAAGTGCTGTTCCTGCCTTTGGGCATTTGAGGCTAGGTGGGTGCAAAGGCTGAGTCCCCACGGGGTGATTGCCAGCAGTGCATGGCAGCCAGACTGAGACTGCCTTCATTCTAGCTTAGGGCTTTGGCCATCTGCACCAAGAACAATCCTTGAGGTAAAAATAATCTCTTGGCTTCTGGGAACAACACAGAGCACTTGAGATTTGAGATTTATCTTAGGGGTTTTGGTTGGAAACCCCAAAGCTTTCATCTGCTGTGGGGCACATTTGGGTTTGCAAGGAGCCCAGCCCTCCGTGAGCTGTGTGACAGTACAGTGTCCCTCTCCCTCCCTAGTCCCTCCACAGCCTCCAGCCCTCATCTCTGGGCTGTAACAAGCAGGCAGTTACAGTAATTGCCATCAGATGATGTCTCAAATATTTCAGCAGTAAGGTCACTATATCTTTTCTCATCCTAATGTGTTTTTCTTGCTGGGGAAGGAGAGCTGGCAATGTTCGAGCCAGCTCGAATGCTTGACAGTTCCCACACGCTTCCTTTCAAACACCCACACACCCTGCGCTGCTGCTTCATGTGTATAGCATCAGTTAAATGCCAGAGGGAAATGAGGTTTAAATATGCTGGTGAAATAAGTGCCATATGACATCACTTAGGGGTCTTGTACCATCAGTCTTCAGAATTACAATACAAATCACAGAAAATGCATGAAGAGTGTAGCAAAGGGAGCAGAGATACACAGTAAATGTGTGGGATTGAGCTTGTGACTGCTGAGTTGTTACAACTATTATTTTTCTACTCATCTCTGCACCTTCTCATCTCAAAGGAATCTATGTGCCTTGTTGATCATCCATTCAGCAGGGTGAGCCAGCTCGAAGCCTGCTCTGCTGACTCCCTGATGAGTGCATTTTCACTTGTTCCTGTCTTTTGCTCCTCAAAACCCCCCAGTGACATCCCATCAGGCTGGCAGTGCTGTGGCCCTTCTGCGCACGGGAACTGTTACTGGGAGGGCTCCACACAGGGACCTTCGCAGGTGATCGGGTTAAACTTGCCCAAAACTTAGTGCAGAACAGCCAAGTTCTTGGAAGACTTAGGTGCCTGGCTGTCCTTCACCCTGCTAGACACAATGTGCCTTAGCTGCGTGAATGTTGTGCATCCTGACCTGGTGAGCTGTGGTTTAACCCCAGGCTGCAGCTCCTTGCTCCCTCCTTGATGGGGAGGAGAACCAGAAAACATAAGTAAAATTCATGAGTTCAGATAAAAACAGTTTAATAATTGAAACAAAGTCAAATATAATGATAATAATATTAACAATAATAATAATGATGTTCTATGGAAATAGAATATCCCTCTGGCCAGTTTGCATCAGCTGTACTGCCTGTGCTCCCCTTTGGCTTCTTGTGTACCTGCTTTCTGGCAGAGCATGGGAAATGGAGAACTCCTTAATTTAGAGTAAGCACGACTTAGCAACAACTGAAAACAACACACAGCACTGTGTTATTAGCCTTATTCTCATACTAAATCAAAAACACACCACTGTGTGTCAGAGACCACATTGTGGCCTTCCAGTACTTAAAGGGGGCTTATAGAAAAGAGGGAGAGCAATTTATTATTTTGTTTTTATAAGGATAGGACAAGAGAGGAGAAATTAAGATTAGATGTTAGGAAGGAATTCTCCCCTGTGAGGGTGCTGAGGCACTGGCACAGGTTGCCCAGAGCAGCTGTAGCTGCTCCATCCCTAGAAGTGTTCCGGGCCAGGCTGGATGGGGCTTGAAGCAACCTGGACTAGTGGGAAGTGTCCCTGCCCATGGCAGGGGATGGAACAAGATAAGCTTCAAAGGTCCCTTCCAGCCCAAACCAGTCTGGGATTCTATGATCACTGTACCAGCTACTAAGAAGAAAATGAAATCTATTCCTGCCATTTCAAGTGGGAGTCTCCACTTATCTTAAAAATATTCATTGCTAAAGCTGAAGTTATAGACAATGAATCTCTTCCTTGAAAGTCTTGGGGAAATATTGAACTTTAGGACCAGCTCTTAAGAGCTTGCCTCCCCCTCTAGGGAGCATTAATCATAGATCTTCACCTGGAAACTTTCTGCTTTTTGGTTAGGTTGCTTCTGAAGAACATGCATCTTGTCTG
>NW_008659949.1:9230-29858 GCF_000695815.1 Acanthisitta chloris
TCGAATGCTTTAGCCCTCCCTCAGAGTAATGTGTGTGGAGTCTTAGCTGTTTCAGATTTCAAAGGGGATTTATGCCACACAGTTATAACAAAGATATATACATACCTGTGCCAAAACCTGCTGTCCTCCTGGGTCATCCAAGTTCCCTTTTGCGGGATCTTACAAGGCCTTCGCCCTTATTATTTGGCGTTTTCAGCAAAAGGATACTTTAGCTGTCAGTTCTCTCATGACTTTCCTTTTTGTTTAAATTTTCTGGATAAATAGATCTTTCCTAAGGTTTTACAGAATCACAGAACATTCAGAGTTGGAAGGGACCCACAAGGCTCATCAGTCCAACTCCTGCCCTGCACAGGACAGCCCAAAAATCCATCCTGTGCCTGAGAGCATTGGCCAAACACTCCTGGAGCTCTGTCAGCCTTGGGGCTGGGACCTCTGCCCTGGGGAGCTGTTCAGTGCCCAAACACCCTCTGGGGGAAGAGCCTTTTCCTAATATCCAACCTAAACCTGTTCCAGTGCCCAAACACCCCCTGGGGCAAGAACTTTTTCCTGATATCCACCCTAACCCTCCCCTGACACAGCTCCAGCTGTTCCCTGAGGTCCTGTTGCTGCTTACAGAGAACCGAAATCAGAGCTGCCCCTGCACTGCCCCTCGGGAGGAAGTTGTATACAGTGATGGTATCTCCCCTCAGCCTCCACTTCTCCAGGCTGAACAGACCAAGTGACCTCAGCTGATTGTTGTATGACTTCCTCATTTCTTTCTTACCTGACAAGGGATAGGTTTGAAATCAGAGCAGCTAAATCACAGCTGGGATTGCAATCCAGGGTGTGATACCAGTCCTGAAGCCCTTGAATTTGCAAAGTGAAAATTATTTATCCTGCCAGTAACTTACCCAGGAGGCTACTTACTGGACTGAATTTATTTTCTTTTATGAAAAATGCATTGAAACTCAAATGAAATGCAAGTATCCATTTATCCCTGCTGTGTAATTTACTTTAATTTGCCTTCCTATGGAGAGAAGAATTTGCCTTCCCAATTCTTTTTTTTTTTTTTTCAACAGAGCATTGTCTTTTTGACTGGAGAGATTGAATACTCTGGTGTTAGCTGGAGGCAAACAGCCAAGTTTAGACTTGATATTCACATATATGTGAGAATGTCTATGAAAAGCTAATTGATAGCATCCAGGGAGAGCTGCCTGCTCCATGTTGAAGAACTATTGGCTGCAGGGCTGTTCCTGACATCTTTGTGCTGGTGAATGTCGGTTTCCTCTGCGCGAAACCATCCCCTCGCTGGGCAGCAGGAGCTGTGGTCTGGCTTTAGCCTCCCCAGGCCAGAATATTTGGGAAATACTTTTCTTTGTGGGTCAAGAACTCAAAAATACTGATGTCATGTTTTTAGGGACCAGTTAGGTAGGACTGGTCAACAAATCCATTTTTGTCTTGCTTCACCTACTGCATTTTCCTGCTGCTACAAGAGGATTATGAAAAAAACAGCAAGGATGATTTCTGTTGCCAGAGATAAATGCTGAGTAACTTTACTGAGGGGTTTTGTTCACCTGTCTTGGACACATGATCTCATCTAATGGCACCACTGTTACCTGGCTTTGATCTGTGTTTTAACCTGGGAGCTGAGGAGCACCCATCCCTCTATCTGAGCTATTGTGGGCAGGACAGGAAGGGAGCCCTGCGCCCCACGCACTGCAGGAGAAAACCACTCATCTTCTGTGGTTTACACCATTTGGGGAATGAAGTGAGTTACTGGTTTGTTGGTGAGATGTAAACTGGCTGTCAGTGAAGCATCAGGATCATTATCAGCAGCACAACACTGCTGGTAACTGGAAAACCTCAGTGTTAGAGCTTACAAAATGTTGATAAGCACCTACAGATTTCTAGATATCCTTCGGTACCCTACCCTGCTGAAGGCCAAGTCCTGCACATGTGTGCACACATGCACATAGATGCAGTCAGTGCACACCCCCTTCTCCACTGGAAGGGTGGGTTCCCCAGTTTGTGGACCCCAGTGCTGACACTGTGCTGCCCTGGCAAAGGTATCTTGTTTGCAGAGTGATCCGACTCACAAAACATTTTTGCGTGGCATGTTAGTAAGCACCAGATAAGCTTTACATGCTGCCCCCCAGACCATGGTTCCAGCCATCAGGCACTGGGCTTCCTGGTCCAGTGAGGTTCCCCAGGCCAGTCTGACCTCCTGCCTACTGGCAGAGGCGACTGGGGAGAAGCTCTCTTCTTTCCTGATAATGGAAAGAAACACTGGAAACAGTGGTAGGGTAAGCAGGTTGGCTCTCCAGTGGGTGAGGGGAGGAGAGTCTGTTCTTCCTTTATTTCAGGAAAGGTCACTGTCTAAAGGAAGAATGTGAAGCCTAGAGTTGCATCCTCAGAGCAGAGCCTGGGCAGGTGCCTGGGGCTGTGTCCGGCCGTGCATGGACGCAGCCCCAAGCTGTGGGAGGGCCGGTGTGCCGAGTGGTGGGTTACGTGGGAGCCAAGGGTGTTGCATTGGTGAGGAGAAGGGATAAACCCCAATGCCTGCCTGCTTCTGCCAGGCCTTCCCTGGGCTGTAGCCAGCCGTGGCCGTGAGGGTAGTGGCACGCTTTGGGCTGCCAGGTGTGTGTGCACACGGGATCACTCCCTGGCAGCTGCTGGAGCCTCGTGGCCTGGAGGCCATGACAGGCAGCCCGTGAGCCCAGCCGGGGAGCTGGACCTTTCCCTGTGCCTGCGGGTGCCTCTCAGGTGTCTGCAGGTGAGGGAGCCCCAGAGGAAGGCATTGCCTTGGGGCTGCTCTTCAAAATGCCTGCTAATTCCATGGCTTTAATTTGGCAAGGACAGGTTTCCCTGCAGTCATGGCTCCTAGTATCCAAACATTTCCTGGCTGCCCATATACTGCTCCCTCGGTTCCTCTGCCCTGGGGAGTGAGGAGGTGGGTGTTGGGTGCTGTATGTGGAGAGAGCTCCCACTCACTGGGGTGCATCTGAAAGCATGGGGACATGGGCAGTGTCCCCAGATTGTGGTGGAAGCTCTGTCTCCCCTCTCCCTGGGAGCAGGGGAGCCTTGGAGGTGACAAGCCTCCTCTTGTGCCCAGGCCTGGTCTCACCACTGTGGGTTGAATTGGAGCTGGGATTATGGGCTCAGATTAAAGCAGGGTTTTGGGTGCTCTGAACCATGCTGGTGATGCCAGGATGTGCCCTATCTGCAGGCTATCCCTCAAGACCCCCCTTCCTGCCTCTCATCCTTGTTCTACCCTCTCCTCCTCCCCCCCTGGCTCCTGGGATGCCTTCAAACAAGTCTCAGCATTTTGAAAGGCCATTTTCTCCCCTAGTCTACGTGCCAGCACTAATCTGTGGACAAACAGCCGCATTTCTAAGAAGAAAATAAAGACTGGGCTCCCACTCAGCACAATGAGAGGGGCCGTTCTGGCGTGCTGGGGATGCTGCAGGGATTCTTCACTGGACAAAGAGGTAATTGATGAACTAGGTCATGGCGGGAGCAGATGGGACGTGGGAAGAGCACTGAACAGTGAGGCCTCTGAAAAGGAGGCCCTCTGAAACAGGGTTCGATGCTCAGGGTGACCTTTTACTATTCCTTCTCTTGTGTTTTGTGGGCGGCTTGGGGTCAGCAGGATCCCGCAGATCCTGTCAGCATCCCCTGATGTCCTGGCCAGTTGTGATGGATATGGAAGAGCTCCTTTGTGTCTGAGTGCGAAGCACCACTTGTCCCAGAGCTGCAGAGACTTCTGTCTTTGCCCTCCTGCTCCCCAACCCTGCTCACTGAGGATGGCCTTGGGCAGTAGAAGCCCTTTTTTGCACCCTGGCACGGTCTGTACAGGTGCCTTGTCCTGCTGCCTCCTGCCCCAGTCCCTGCCAAAGCTGGGTGTGTTGCACAGCAGGGAGAGCACCCTGTGAGGGTGGTGGGACACTGGCACAGGTTGCCCAGAGCAGCTGTGGTTGGTCCATCCCTGGAAGTGTTCCAGGCCAGGATGGATGGGGCTTGGAGCAACTTGGGCTAGTGGAAGGTGTTCCTGCCCGTGGCAGGAGGTAGAATGAGATGAGCTTCAAAGGTCCCTTCCAACCCAACCCAATCTGTGATTTTATGATCAAAGAATGCTGATACAGCTCCTTGTTCAGTGAAGGACCTAGGTCAGAAAATTCAGTAGGGAAGAGCTTACTTTTGCTTCAGCTGGGAGTGTTCCAGTAAACCCTTCGTTTGCTGTTGGTCCCTAGTTACCATCTGGCAAAGCAGTTCACCAGGCCCCCAGGAATCTGAGCACCTGCCACAGGTGGAAGGTGCTCAGACAGCTTCATAGTGTACCAATGGTTGTTTAGAATGAACCAGAAGTAGGTGCTTTATTCATCCCACTCAGGGTGTCAGATGTCCATTTTCCACTGGATTTACCTCCCCTGCATTCTTGGAAGTATCTAGAGGCAAGTGATGTGGGAAAAGGGAAAGGATGGCACATGGCTTTAGGTGAAGGAGTGTGAGACTGGTGCTATATAAGGCAGAAAGGAGGGAGGGGACTGGAGAGGGACTGTGAGAGTGCAGTGTAAAAGGAAGACAATTCAACAGAGGCGCTTGGGCCTTAGAGCCAAATTTGGGATACACAAACAGGAGGAGAGTTGCTGGGGCATTTCCTCCTTCTGCCATTCTTTAGGGCTTATAATGAACTGTAGACACTTGCCTAGTGAGAACCCTTCTAAGATGGAGCGTTTCCTGCTGGCACACTCGAGCCGTGACCCAGTGTCTACAATAGCAGCTAAGTGCTGTCTAAATGATGTGATGTGGCATTAGGATGTGGTATGTGACCTATGCTAAAAGCCCAACTTAGGCACAATAGTTTTAACCCAACATTTCCTGGACTGCACTATTGTATATTGTGGGGGATGCATCCTTTCTATGGTAAACCTTTAGAAGCTGTAAGTGCATATATGCTAATTTGACATCTTTAAGTCCTAGTCTAAAATCCAATACAACCTGCATAAGGTAGAACTAAGCCTTATGACTTATGAAGGGTGACCTATCCAGGAGACAATGCCAAAGGGTGCTTCCCAGTGCACCATCTCGTTGTCTTCTCTTCCTCTGTTCCTGTGACTTCATGCAGTCCTGGTCTCTAGTGCAGGTGTGTGATGTCCAGGTGCCACTTTCGGCTCACTGTGGAATCCCCTGTGTTCCAGCTGCTGCCCCCATGATGTGCGAGGCACGGCTGATCTCCCCGGAGCTCTCTGGCCCCATGCAGTACTATGGGGAGTCGTCTGACACTTACTTCCACCTGGATCGCTGGCAGAGGCTGCGCACAGCTGTCAGGAAGTTGGAGTTCTGGGAAAATTTCAACACCGAGCTGATAGGCAGCGGCTTCTTCTCCAAGGTCTACAAGGTAAAACTGACCTGCAGGCAGCTCTGACCTGTGTGAGAGCAGCTGAGCAGGTGCTGAGGCTGTGTAGATGACACCTCACCTGAGGAACCTGTCCCCAAGCTTATTTCCTTGTCTTCATACCTCCCAGCAAACTGTGGGATGGGGTGAGGGAGCACAGGACACCTGCCCTTGCATACTGAGCCCATTGCCTTTGATGCACATCTCCCCTTTTGTAGTGAAATAGCAGATGGGAGGACCTGGTCAGTCAGTGTTCACTGGTAGTCATCCAGCTGTACACAGGCTTGTCAGGGAGCTAAACTGAATGTCAAAAGAGATTAGGAGATATTTTGGCTCTGTGAAGGTTTTGTTGTCAAAACTGTAACAGAACGCTTCAATGGATAAAAAACTGACTGGATGTCTGGGCCCTGAGAGCTGTGGTGAATGGAGCACAATCCAGTTGGGGCTGTCACTAGTGGTGTTACCCAGTGCTCAGCATTGGGGCAGGTGGCCTGGAGGCCAAGGACATCTTGGCCTGGCTCAAGACCAGTGTGGCAGCAGGACTAGGGCAGTGCTCATCCCCCTGGACTCAGCACGGGGGAGGTCCCAGCTCAGTGCTGTGCTCAGCTTTGGGCACTCACTGCAAAAAGGCCATTGAGGCACTGGAGCATGTCCAGCCAAGGGCAGCAAGGGCAGCAAAGGGCTGGAGCACATGAGGAAGGGCTGAGGGAGTTGGGGTTGGTTAGCCTGGAGAAGAGGCTCAGGGGTGACCTCATGGCTCTCTGCAACTCCCTGACAGGGGTTAGAGAGAGGTGTGGGATGGTCTTTCCTGCCATGGCTGGAGGGAGAGGAGTAGAGGGAATGGCCTTGAGCTGAGACAGGGGAGAGTCAGAAGAGATGTTAGGAAAAATGTTTTTCCTGTTAAGGTGTTCAGGCCCAGGGATGTGGTGGAGTCACCATCTCTGGAGGTGTTCAAGAGGCATCTGGATCTGGCGCTGGAGGATCTGGTTTAGGGTTTAGGGGTTACTGGTGTGGGAGTTTAACCCTTTCTGGGCAAGCACAAGCAGGGTGCTGCTGGCTTTGCTCCCCCACCAGTGCTGCTCCTCAGCCTGGGAGTGCCACTACTTATTTAGGGGGGATGGATGGGACTTGGGGCTCTTTCACTGTGCCCCTGTGTGATCTCTGCTGTGTGAACAGCAAAGTGGAAGGAGGTGATCTGCATTAGGAAGTAAGACTCAGCCATCATCCCTGAGAGCCACGTTGCTTTGCAGTGTGACCAGGTTTGCCCACCTTGTCTGTTCTCCCAGCAGTCCTCCAGGATGTGGCTATTGACGCTGGTCTTGGTCATGGGAACATGACACAGACACAGCAGAAAAAACATGGGCCTGATTCTACCATTGCCTTGAGCTCCTTGGCTTGATCAGCCCCATGATAAATATCAGGACTGCACATTTCTCTGAGGCCAGCATAAGATGCTCAGACATACTCAGAGTGGATCCCTGGCTGGTGCAGGCACATATGTGCAGCAGAAACTCCTGGTGTCAGGCTGGCAGGATCTGGCCATGGAACAGCAGAAAATATGCCAGTCAGATAAATAAATGCACTTTGCTCTCTCAAAGTGCTGTCTCCTCCTCTGCAGCACCTGGTCTTGGTGCTGTGATAGGGCTTTCGGGTGAGGCTCAGGCCCAGGGCCAGTGTTCTTAAGTTGTTTAAGGGGATCTTACAAGTCTGTGGCTGCTCTGTGAAATGCATAAGAAACACCTCTCCATACCACAGCCACCCTCTGAAATTGTTTTCCCCACCTCTACAGAGTGCTGTTGCCATTGCTTTCTCTTTCCTTTATCTAGCAGATTTTCATACTAACAGTTGCTGTTTCCTCTGTGTGTGACATTTTCTTCCTGCCCTGGCAGTGAATGAAATTCCAGCAGTAGGCAGGCTGGAGATACAGATCTTGAATGAAAATGAAGTAACTTCTTGAAGTAGAAGCAGATAAAGAAATGTAAAAGAAATAAAGTTTTAATGAAATGCTATGGGTCAAATGGTCAGTGACATTGGAGGAGCACTTGGGATAAGGACAGTCCTTTGTGTGGGCTTGACATTTGTCTGGGGACTTGAGCATGACTGTAGCCAAGTGTTCTGATGACTTGTGGTGCTCTTGGTTCAGCCAGTGCCCTGTGGACCCGCAGCCCAGGACAGCAGCACTTCTGTTAGGAAGCATCACTGGCAATGGTTCTTTGGAACTCTTTGCCAACAGATGCTCTTCCAAAGCTGCCACTGCAGGGACACAGCATACTAGCACTGCCATGCTGGCTGCCTGCTGTTTTCCCCATCCTTTGTCCTTCGGCTAAGCTCAGGAATTGCTACTTGTGGGTTGGCCGAGGAAGGAGGATTCACTTAGTTCTACTTGGTGACTCAGACTCGAGGTTGAGGCACAGCCTGCTGCTCTGTGGGTTGTGTATTGTGTAGCCTGGGTATAAGGTACTTTCCCTCTTTCTCTGCCTTAGTTTTCAGACGTGCAATAAGGAGACTCAAGTATGAGTTTCCCTCATGGAAAGCATAAATCTTCTTCCATTGGCTGCTTTGATACACAGGGGACTGAGGTGCCCAAAGCAGGAGAGAAATGCAGCATGACTTCTTTTTGTGGAAGCTGGTTTAAGGCACTGCCCAGATCTTCACACACATTAGGAGACACAGTCCCAGTCCTGTCCTTCTGCAACTTCCTGTGCCAGATTTTCACCTTTATTTATCCACTTAAGGCTGGCTTCAAATCTTGAGCACTCATCACTTGTTAGCATGAAATATGAGTACCGTGGAGGCCCCTCTGCACTCGCCTGGTCCTTACATCCCTCCAGGACAAAGCTGGACACTTTGTGGTTCAGAGTGGACCAAGAGCCACTCCAGGTTGGTAAGAGTGAAGTCTTAGGGCCTGTGGTCTTGGAAGAGGCCTCTGAGCCTTTGCCCATCTCTCCCACTACTTTTTTCTTTGGTGTGGGTCTGCCCTTGCTTTTCAGGCATTTCTTCTCCAGCCCAGGCTGGACTCTGCATTGCCCTGCAGAGAGGAACTCCTCCAGTGCTGGCTGACCCGCTGCCCACACAGGGAGCTCTGCTGGGTCCAGCTGGGACATGTGCCCTCGCCTGGAAGCTCAGCGTGGCTCAGTGTCGCCTCCAGAGTTTGGGCAGGGCTAATAGGTCTCACTGAAACTCAGTATTGGCTCTTCAGAAATTTTTTCAACTGTCAGATTTCATCTGCTCCCTGTACTCATAAGGGCCCTCACACTCTATGAGCAGAGACGAGTGACAGCATCTCTTGTGTTTACATCTGTGCAATTACAGTTAATGCTCAGTTCCATCTGATCAGTGACCCACAGTCTGTGGTGAAGTCCCCTCGGGTGAGGAGGTCAGAGCCCTAGACCTGCTCAAGGAGAGGCAGTTACTTCAGCAGTAACACTGATGGTCAGGTTGTGTTCCTTCAGAAGGGAAGCAACAGTTCATGTTGCTCCCAAGACAGTTTGTGTTGTGACCCTGATTATAATGAACCTTTCTCTCCTTATAGCCCAGGCAAGTTTTACATGCAGCTATTTATTCTCCTCACCTGGGCTGTAACCTTACCCATGAAGTGACCCATCACAGGGAGCAATGGGTGACACTTGAGGACTTTTTTAAGAGTGTCCCTTCTAAGCCAGCTTAGGCTGTGTCTATACTGTTTTTCCCTTAAAACAAACACACAAATCTCCACAAACCTTGAAATGAGAGAAAATTAAACACATGGCTGGATTCTCTGCTAGCCCTGGTGGAGCTATCAGACCATCGGTGTGAGCCCCATCTGATGCATGAGTCTTCTCCAAACAGATATTAATTGAGGGTGGAAGTGTTAAAGTACCACACTGTCCTGTGAGGTGGTCTGGACTGTCAACCCAGACAACATGAGCTGCAGTGCAGGGGTCTTGGATGGTCTGAGAGCCAGCCCCTTCACAAACCCTCTGCATTCAGCACAGGCCAGCCCTGGTGCCTTGCTGGGGGGCAGCCAATCTGAAATTGCCTGCTCAGGCTGTTCAGTGTTCTAAGGTGGGAAAAATTGTTTTGTTTTCTGTTCTTTAGCTTCCAGTATCCCTGCCAGAGGGAAGCCCTAGGGGTGACATGTCTGGGGGTAATCCATAGCAGTTTCAAGTCAGCATGAGAAGTTGGCTCTTTGCTTCCTTGGTTGCATCTGTCTGGCAGAGCCTGGGGTGGGGGGAGCTGGATGTGGGTAGGGGTGCAGAAGGGGTTGAGTCATGTGGCCAGGATTCTTGTGCAGTGGTCAGACCCAGGCAGGAAGAAGGGATGTGGGGCAAGCTGTTATTAGGAAAAGTCTGCTCTGCAGTAACCCACTCTGGGCTGAGAAAACTGCTCCAGCATGAGGAATATACAAATTCTGACAGAGAAATGGTACTGTGGTATGTTGAGTCAGGAAGGACCTAGCTGTCCCCAGCCACCCAGGGAAGCTCCACTGGTGTGGAGCTTATATGGAAGGGACAGTGCCTTGGACTTGTGCAAATCCCTGGGCAGCAGGGAAATGAGATTCAGGCCTTTGGCTGGGAAGGGATGCGGTTGTGTAGAAGTTCTGGCTGATCTTTGGAAGCTAAGAGATGTCCTGCTCCAACCTTGGCTCCAGGTGACCCAGGCTGCTGCCTGTAAAGTGATGGTGGTGAAGATCTACAAGAATGACGTGGACCAGGAGGTGATCGTGCGTGAGATCAGCTTGCTGCAGAAGCTGTCCCACCCCAACATTGTCAGGTGGGCACATCCTCTGACCAAGAGCCCTGGGCACTGGCAGAGACTGGAGCTAGCTTGGTGTCTGCAAGGCGGTTTGAGCTGAACCTTGATGGCTTCTTTTAATTTTTTTTTTTTGTGTGTATGTTTTCTGCTTAGGTACCTTGGAATATGTGTGAAGGATGACAAGCTGTACCCCATTCTGGAGGTAAAGGTTTCTTGCTTGTAAGTGTTCTGTGGGCAGGCAAGGACCCTGTGGTTCTTTGGCAGGAGGGATGGTTAATATCCTGTAGTGCATATTTACATCAGCCTGACTCCTGTGCCTGTGAATGGCTCTGGACAAATATGATTGCCTTAGAGGAGCTTCTGGTCCTTTCTGCCCCACAGCTAGAGTGGGGCACAGTCACTGCAGGGCCATGAGATTCAGGCAGGATAGCCAAAGAGTGTTTCAAGTTGGCTTGGTGCCACCAAACGGCCTGAATGGGCCAGCTGGCAGTAGAAGAGGAGCTAGGGCTGAAGGGCAGGAGTAGAAGGTAAAAGCTGTCTGAGACTGGCTCTGCAACGGTTGTGTGGTCTAATGAAAAAACCTGGACTGATACCAGGGAGGTCTCACCTTGTTCCTGCACTGTCAAGAGCAGAAGGTGTTTCCTGGACTGCTGCCAGGCTGTTTGCTGCCTGTGAGAGAGGACCATGGCTGGCTGGTACAGCCCCCTGCAGTGAAACAGAGCCTGGAGCCTGGCAGGGACCTGCTGTGCCAGGATGGGTATCACCACCAAACCACACACGAGGGCCCCGCTATGGTGGCATTCCAAACCTCCATCCCAGTGGAGGGGCACTGGGTGGGCCGGGAGGGTTCAGCACCTGGGAGGCTCCAGGGGAGCCAGTCCCCAGCTACACAGCCACCCACTTCTTGTCTCTGTTCACAGTACGTGAATGGAGGTTGCCTGGAGGAGCTCCTAGCCAGCAAAGACATTGCTTTGACGTGGAAGGAAAAAGTGGACTTAGCTTCTGACATCACCAGAGGCATGATCTACCTGCACTCTAAGAACATCTACCACCGAGATCTCAATTCCAAGGTATGCAGCTGGAAAGTGGCTATCACGGTGAAGGCAGTGGGATAGAGGACCATACTGAGACCCTGCACGGCTGTAACCAGTGTGCCTCAGGCCTCATGCTGCTCCTCTGCTCCATGCTCATGCCTTCCTGCGGCCTGGGAAGCTTTCTTGATAAAACCTGTCATTACGTTGTATCCATCACATGCCAAACAGGAGATCCAGAGAGAGATAAAAATGTATCACTTTCGCTGTTGCTGTCAGAAAAGACACCAGATGGAATCTGTGCAGGATTTCGCATGGTTTTCTTTGCCTGCAGCTGCAGGAGAATTTCTACCAGATTTGAAGATTTCCTTTCTTGCTCAGGGCAAGGAGGAAGCTGCTGTTAACAGGCAGTGGTCATGGGCTCTGGAAGATGTCTTGTCTGTGTGCAGAGCACAGCAGAGCTCAGGAGATGGGTGTCTCCTCACACAGTGTATGGAAGTTGTTCTCCCTTGTACCAGAGGGTCCAGGTCTATCCAAACATCAGGTGGATCTGCAGCAAGTCCATGATATCATAGGGAATGTGAGCTGAAGAATTGGCCACCAGCCTGGACGGTGTCTGTGTCAGCTGACACCAGAGGCTGGCTTGGTGATTCTTGGTCGTGGAGCCTGCAAGTCCTTGCATTTGATGCTGGATAGGTAGTGGTGTATCTTGTACAAGCCATTTTTGTCTGTGCTCTGTGAGCCTTTTATGAGAAACTTGAGCTATTGATGAAGGCTGGCAGTGGGTAAGACAGCCAGGCATTACAGCCTTGAGTGACATCAGCACAGGGATAAAACTCACCTTTGTGACCTCTGGCTGTTTCCCTGCTTCAGTTACCAGTCACAAACACCAGGCAGGAACAAGGCATGGGCCTGGCTAACTCTGATGACAGGTTTTTGGCCAATGTGCTCTAAAGTCAGGTGAGATATAATTTCCTACTTGGTGATGAGCTCAGAGGCTTTCCAGATCTGCTTGTGGAAAATGATGGAGGCCGCTGCTGGTCCATTGTCTCGCTGTGGTGGCTCAACACTGAAAAAGACTTATCCTTCCCCAGGAAAACCCATGGAACCTGCAGTGGTGATGGCTGAAGGTGTGGGAGAGAAGTGTGTACTCTTGAAATCTAGTTGCTAGGGAAAGCCATCAGATGATGTCAGTTGTTTCTGCCAATTCACTGTGGAAAACTGCCGAGGAGGAATCCTAGGGAACTGAACATGCTGAAACTGCTGGGGTTAGAGAAACTTCATGATTATCCTTTCCTCCAGAACACAGTGTTAGGGGTGTGTGGCTTTGGGCAGTGAGAGGAGCTGTGACTAGGATCCTGCCCACCTTCAGCTGGACAGTGAACGAGGTTGAAGTGTGTGTTTCGAGATCTGTTTTAGATGAAAGGATGTGAATCGTCATGTCTGTTGAACGGTTTCTTCAAAGGTGTGATCAGTCCGTCCCTCACCTGCCCCATCACTTTGTGTGTGCCACCACGATGCAGGTGCTGGCGAGGTGGGGCTCAGGGAAGCCTGCAGGCCCTCCCTCACTGGTGTGTCATGCCATACCCCCGTGCTCCTTTCAGAATTGCCTCATCCGAGTGACGCCGCGGGGCCGGGAGGCACTGGTGACAGACTTCGGGCTGGCCAGGGAAGTGGTGGAGCTGCCTGTGAAGGATGTGGAGAGGAAGCTGTCTCTGGTGGGCTCTGCTTTCTGGATGGCTCCTGAGATGCTGCGGGGAGAGCCCTATGACCGAAAGGTATGGATGGCATTGATTCCCAGCTCCTCAGTCATCCTCAGAGCTCGAGTGAGTGTGGGACATGTCTCCTGTGCTTGCCAGTGATATATCCCAACAGTACAAAAGCTCTTTCCTCCTTCCCAGTACATGCCCTGCTTCCTGGGCCTTTGCTCAGTAATGCTCTGCTTAGCAACTTGAAAGGTCCTGTGTAGTCACATTAAGTTAAACTTCTAGGGAAACCTGTTGCTACTGTGGACAAACACAGTTGATGCCTCTCTGAGAAAGGTGTCTGATGAGTTACAGCCAATGATGAATTACAGTGTCTGATGAGTTACAGTGGAGGGTCTGGGGAGTGTGCCAGAGCTGTGGTAGAAGCAACCAAGACATATTGAACAAGAGCACAGGGCCAGGCTTCCCAAAGACAAGGCTGGACTCCAAATGGGGCTGTGGTGTTTCTGGGTGGATTCAGAAGCCCAGGAGAAGTTTAGGGCCTTGCTGCCTCCATCTCCCATGAGCTTTCGTGAGGCACTTTTGCATAACTAATAAAGGACATTGTTGGTACTCCCCATTCTCGTGCTTTGCTTCCGTGCATGCTCCATCCCACCTCCTGTTCTCCCACCCCTTCTGCAGGTGGACGTGTTTTCCTTTGGCATCGTCCTTTGTGAAATCCTGGGCAGGATCCCAGCCGACCCTGAAGTGCTTCCCAGGACGCAGGTAATGACTCCTGCAGCCAAATCTAGTGGTGTTTTCTCCATGGTGCCAGACTGTGGCTTCTCTCTGGACCAGACAGACCTGTACATGTGTGTATGTTCACTCTCAGGTTTCTCTCAGGTTTTTCCCATGAGAAAATCTGATCTCAGTATTTTCGGTGCACAAGACTTCAGCACATCTTTAGTTTCAAAGCTTGTTAGAGCTACAATTTGAGGTGAAACACTTCTGCTTAAAGACCTTAATTCCAGATATTTTGTTTTGCTTTGGCACCTCAGCTTCTCCACTGAAGTGGCAGGTTGAGCACAACTTTCATCACAAATGTTTATTTTCAAACATGTTGCAGTTAATACACAGTTCATGTGGAAACAGTGGCTTCCCTAAAAACGTGGCCTTTCCTGTTTCCGCATTTGCAACAAAGTGGGAAAGGAAAGTTTGTCCTGAACAGGGATGTAAAATCCAGTCAGGAAACAGTAAATTGTTGCTTTCCAAGGAGCAATACAAAGAACGTGCAGTGACCAGAGATTATTCCATGTTTCAGTGTGTCTCCACAGGAATTAATGTTCCATCTGTGTTCACAAGGTGAAGGACAGTCACATTTCAGAGGCTTTGAAGTCTGGAGGGACAAAGCTGTAGCTGTGGAGAGAACTGGCTGGACTCCTTTGACTCTCAGTTGCTACTGAAAGACCAGATTACCTGCAGTTCCTGTCCCCAACAGCCCCTGCTCAGCACCTGATGCTGGTTCTCTACTGGTTTCCACTTTTGTGGCTCTTTGTTGCCTTGGTCTGAGCTTCTCCAGGAGGACACTCACTGCTCTGCAGGGATAGCACAGAGCAGGCAGAGGATACTGCTGTGTCCCAGTTCTGCTAATGATTTACATCCATGCAGTCCTGCCAGAGCTGATGCTGCCCCTTTGCATAGCCATCAGTAAAACAGATGTGATGAAGACCCTGAAAGCTTTAAACCATGAGCATTTTGTGCTTTAACATCTTGAGAAGGATAAAGAGCATTTAAAGGACCTTGTAGCTGAAGTATTTTCTGCATGCTCTTCCTCACAGGATTATGGCTTGGATGTTGCTGCCTTCCAAGGGATGATCGGTGAATGCCCCAAGCAGGTGATGGACCTCGCTGCTAGCTGCTGTTGGGTGAGACTTTTGCTAGGTTTGGGAGTTTTTCGACCTTTGATTTTATTGAATTTGTAGTGCACTTGTATGACAGAGACCAAAACTGTTGTGTACCCTGGAGAGCTTGAGCCTGCTGCTCTCAGTGCACAGGGCTCTGCCACTTGAGCTGTGAAGAAATGAGATTTTCCTGGGCCAGAAGTATGCTTATTTTGTCCAGCATGCAGGTTTGTCCCTAGAAGTGTTTAGTTTGTGTATTACAACCTGAAACATCCCTGTTCCCTTACATGTTGACCGAGGGTGGGAAGCATGTTGGTGATGATGTCTAGTCCCTCCTTAAGCCAGGCTGCAGGCAGGGACACCTGGCCAACCCTCCCAGGAGGGCACTGCCTCACTGCTACCTGTCATCAGGGCATAGTCCTCCAACCTTCCTTGCATTAACATAAGAGGTAATGGTGAAATCTGGGGGCTCTCCCCGTGTTTCAGGGAGCTGCCCAAAGCCTCGGGAGGCAAAGAAGTGAGAAAGTGAGGATTCAAGTTAATCTCTGAAAGGAAGAAAGAAACAAACTTGAGTCATCAAGCGATCCTAATGCATCTAATTGCGGGGAGCTCAAGGCAGCAGATGGAAACAAATCTTTACCTGGGTCCCGAGGACATGTGAATGAATAATGTGTTCTGAATCAGAGCAGAGTCAGCAGCTGGCTGTGATTTAAGTGTGCTCAGGTCTTGTATCTCTGACAGCAGCTTCCTGATGCACGTTGGTACAATAATGGGTTTCTGCCAGACATGACTCTTGGGGCTGTTGTTCTCTGCCTGTGTGCAATGTGCAGGTTTGGGGACCTCCTCGAGCAGCTCCCCAGGCTGCTGCATGGGGTCAGGCACAAAGGGCAACCCCAGGGTAGCACAGTGGAGGTGAAGGATAGGGGTGTTCTGGCTACGTCCCTTACTTTCAGTAGAGAAGATGAACTGCATCAGGGAGACAAGACAATTAGGTCCTGACTGTCATGAAAAAGCACAGGGATTGATGCAATACATCTCTCTCCTGATACCTACCTGCAGCCTTGCCCTGCATGACATCTGCCCCTGCACAGTTTAAGTGGGCTTTGGGATCTCCAGGGCATGACGCCAGGAAGGCATGTGTGACCCAGACTGGTGGATGGATGCCACTGCCCAGCCTGGGGGGAGCTGGCAGAGCTGCTGCAGAGCTCCAACTTCCCATCTGGAGTGTCCTCAGCTTTCCCTTCTCGTTCCAGGTGGAGGCATTTAAGCGTCCGTCTTTCTCTGAAATCCTGGATGAACTGGAGGATGTTGCAGAGAGCCTGGAGCCTAGGAGGGACAATCAGCTTTTGGCCTGAGCTGCCTGGCACCTGTGAGGCTTGGCAGAGTCGCCCAAACTGTAAAATTAACTGTCTGGGTGGTCAAGAGTGAGGAAGGATGGTGGGGAAGGGAAGAGCTAAGGCGATGCACTGGTCTTTATTTAATCATAGTCTTGGTCTCTAATTTCTCGGATGGAAAACCTGGTTAAAAATGGAGAAGGAACTTAGCAAGGGTATATTTTTCCTAGCTAAGGTTTCTTGCAGTTGCAACTGGAACATCAAACAGCCTTTACCTATTTGCTTGTTAAAAGCAAATGATGCTGAAGGAACCCAAATTCCCTTGATGCTTTCCAAATTCCCAAAAGAAACATCCTGCTCTCCTGCTTCCCTGTGCCCCCAGACCCAGAACCTTCTCCTTGTCCATCCCCATGGCCTTGGGGTACCACCTCTCTGAGGCTGAGATCTGTGCAGTGGGAAAGAGATGCACTCTGAGGTGCTTGGAGAGCCTTGGAGCTGCCTTATATTTCAGAGCCTTAAAGCACCTGTCCCTTGCAGGAACTAGTCTGCTCTGTCGGACTCTGACTGGGTCTCCTGGCATCACACTCAAGGCACACCCAGGCATGGAGGCATCTGGCAAGGTTTTGGGAAGTCAGCCAGGCCCCCCATGGGTTGCTGACCTGTGCTGGCCAAGGCAATGATGGGGAGGGTGTGCCTTATTGAAATACCAACTAACTGGCTAATACCTTCTCTCAGAAGAGCTTTGTCAGACACATCCCAGTACCATTAGAGTCTAGATTTCTCTCTACCACCCTCAATTGTGGCTCAGAGCTGAAGGGGTCTGCCTCCCCACTTCCCATCCCACTGCAGATGTGGTGGTGAGCACGGTGCCAACAGATTGTGAGGCTGAAATGGGGGAGAGCTGGGTCCAGCATCATCCAGCATCTCACCCATTTCTGAGCTCAGCACCCATCAGCTCCTCAGCAACGTGGGACACTCTCACATGCCCCAGGGCTCAGGCAGCCAAGGAAGGTGTTTAGATATAGTGCTTTTCTTCTGTGGGCCAAGGAGGGTGCACAGGGGTTGCAGATGTGAACCAGAGGTGGAAAGAATCACAGCTAGAAATGGTCTGGCACTGCAAATTAGGAAGTGAGCAATCCAGTCCCTGCCCCCAGAGCAGCTGGTTGCTGATCCGTTGGTCTGAAAGCCATGTTCTGCTGGGACAAAAATGTTTGTGGGTGTAAACAGGCATAATGTCTGTTTAGTGGTGAAGCTTTGGCTCTGTTCTTGTAGACTGTAAGCTCTTGGCATAGGGATCATTCATCTGTCCACCAAAAAGTGTTTGTGCAGTGTTTCACCCAGTGGGCCTTCAACCTGCAACTTGAAGGCTGTTCTCCCACATAGTGCTAGACCTGCCTGGAGTCTCAACTCAAACTCTTGGAGCTAGATTTGATGTCATATACAGCCCAAGGTCTCTGTACCTGCACAAAGGACTGTCAGTGGTGTGGTGGGACAGAGACCTAGTGGAGGAGCGTGGTGTGTTTTCACCAGAGACCATAAGGAATTTGGAACTGGTGTGAAACATGCTGAATGGCACCAGGATCACCAGCTCAGCCACATCTCCAGGTGGCATCTGCAGTTTCTCATTCCCCAGAGGTACTATTATGTTTTTGGGGAATAGTGGCTTTGGAAAAAACCTTGCAGCTCTTCCCAGCAGATCCCTCCATCCTAGCTAGATACTGCCAATGTGGGGAAAGCAAAGCCTCAAGAAGCAAAAGATTAAAAATAAGGGAAACTTTCCAACCTGGAGGAGGGAGAGTGGCCACTTTTAGACTTGCACCAGTTTGGAGGCATTAGACCAGTGGAGTGAAATGGGCTGCAACAGCAGGACAAACAGCACTGCTGTATGTGTTTTCAGTGAGAATCAGTCACCAGCATCATCACAGCGATGTGTTGAATGAAAACCACAGGGTGTATTTGGCTACCAGGAGATGGGCCTGAGGAGTTATCTGTAACTTCCCAAGGCTTCGCAGGCTCTCCTGTATTCTTCTTCCATAGAGGAATGGGCTTGAGAATGAGGAATCCAACACTATGTCCTAGCAGCCAAAGCATTAAGGGTACAAAGTCTTTTCCAAAGACCGCTCTGGGTGAAGGATAGCTGTCCTCCTCAGCTCGGTCCCTGGCTAGATGCACTGCTTTCACAGAGCCTTTCCTCAGCCTTCCCCATGTTGCCTGCTCTGCCGAGCTGGAGTCTGTTCTTCTGCTGGTCCTGCACAAGAGGAGACTAAAGGAAGATCCCTCAACCTAACAATACCTCAAATGGCCTGTTTTGGGGTGAAGGTGTCCTTTTCCAAGGTTAGTTCCCTGCAGACCTGCTCTTCTGCTGGCCACTCCCTTCCCAGGACCAGCAGGACTTGGTGCTGGTGGTGCCCTGCCTCAGGCTGGGTTGATCCTTCCTCTGGCCATGTGTCTGACTGGTCCTGCAGAGCAGCAGCCATGAGCCTGGGACACAGCACAAAAGGCATGTGGAGCTGTATGTGCTCTGGTGGTGCTGTGACATGAAGAAAGATCTTCTGGATTTATTTATCTGTTTAGGGGTAAGAAGCTGCTCAAGGATTAAATGGATCTGGGAAGGGTGTGTGTGTGTATTTTCTGCCCAGAGCACAGAGGACAGCATTAACCAGCATGGTCTGACTTGCAGTGGGTCAGAACTGTGTTTCTCCTGGGTGTTTCTCCACACCCTCTGTGCCACATCTACAGCCATGCTGAGGCCACGTGGTGGATCTCAGGTGACCCAAGTTTATCAGGTCCTTACTAGAAGAACCTTTAGTGCCAGCTTCAGGGGCAGGTGGGACCAAGACTGTCTGCAGGCACTGTGTGTGGACTAGAAAAGCCAATATTGTGAAAAAAGCACGTCCATGGAGAACAGAGATGGTCTGGGGAGAGTCCATGGAGAACAGAGATGGTCTGGGAATTTGTTGGGTGCAGCTTGTGGGCCACGAGTTGCTCTTCAGTGATGAGAGCTGGAAGGAGAGGCAAACAAGAGAAACCTGCCTAGCTGCAGGTATGAGTCCCTGTTCTGGGGATGCAGGGCCTGGCGTCCCCATGCCAGTCTGATGCAAAGGCCAGGGCAGGGGTTGAATTTCATGTCCCTGAGTCCTGGCAGTGAACTGAAGCAATTGGGGAGGCTTGGGGAGGGGTGAGGGTGGTGATGTCTGGGCATGCAGCACTTTTGCTGGACCTGACCAGGAGCTGCCTTCTCTGCCCCTCTCCTCTTGGTTGGCCCCTTGCTCTGCAGATGCTGATGTCACAGACCTGGCCGTGCTGTGTCCCACGGGCCAAATGTTCCCACATCCTCGATTGCGTCTTCGTTTGTTTTTATAAATGCCATTTGGGAATAAAGTCTAGTGGTTCTTTTCCACATCAGGCTGTTGTGTTTAATCATCCTGAGGTTGCTGAGTGATGCTACTGAAATGCCACAGGCACCAAACACAGCTAAATGAAGAGCTTCGAGCTCTCTCCGCACAGCTAGCATAACAAACCTTTAGTCACGAGTAACTTACAGAAGGATATTAGCTATGAGAGTGGTGTTCTGAGTCTACTGTCCCCCTGTGCCCTTGGTTTGTCGCAAGGTCAGCTGATGTCACCCCTTCTTTTGGGTTGGGTGAACAACAACAGCACACCAAGTGTTGTGCAAAGGTGTTGGATTCATCTTTTCCACCCCAAGAACCAAACCACAGTGAAATGATTTCCCTTCCCCAGCTGCAGCTTGTTTTGTGCTGACTCGTACATGACACTTGTTTCTCTTCAGATGCAGCCCTCTCACCAGGACACCTCCACAAACCAGAGGAAGGTGTTCACCATGCCAGGACTACTGGGTCTGCTGCATCCAAACACAAATCATGAGATGACAGTTATGTTAGGTAGGAAGACCTTTGTTCCAAAGTCCAGTTTCTTGAAATCAATCAGCTTTCAGATTTATAAAATCTCTCAGCGCTTACATGTGGCCAAAGTGCTGTGCTCCTCCCTGGGAAGAGCCTCCATGCAGCCCTTGGTGACTGGCAGTAATCCCATGCATGGTTTGGACTCCTGGGTCCTTCCATGTCCCCGGCAATACAGAAGGGTATTGCTGGAGGCAGCCTCAACCTGGCCAGGAGTCTGGACTGGGTGGGACCTGAGAGGACCAGTTTGGCCCCACTCTTGATTTCAGATGTCTGTTCATCAAAAAGCCATCAGAGATGCTTCCAGTCTCTCAGTGTGTGTCTGGGTCCATGATGTGGTAGAAACCACATCCTCTCCCCACACCCCATAGCCTGTCCCAGCCTGCTGCTGGTGACTGCCCCAGCCTCTCTTGTCATTATTTGCAGCAAGAGAATGTCTGGACAAGCTACAGGGACATAGTAATTTTTGGGCTTCAGGATTGGCCCTTTCCAGATCTGGTAAAGAGCAGAAGAGAGGTTTCAAACACCAAATGCAAACCTGATCCATGAACTTTTCGGGACAGAGAGAAAGCCCTGAGATGAACAGTGGCCAGGATCAGTCACAACTGACTGGGGCTATTCTGCTTTTCTTCTGAGGATCTTCAGCAAG
>NW_008659949.1:29871-39328 GCF_000695815.1 Acanthisitta chloris
AGAGATAGTATCCTGACAGTATGGGGAGCATATTCCTTTAGGACATCTCAAGTCTATTCCTTGTCTCTTCCCCACACCGGTCGTGTGTGAGAACTGATGGAAGAGTGAGAAGCCTTCTGCTGAGGAGAGGTGGCAATTCTGTTTGTACATGTGTCTGGGGAACTGAATCCTGAACTGAGTGGTTCAGTTCTTCCTGGGAGGAGTCTAGTATCCTGACAGTATGGGGAGCATATTCCTTTAGGACATCTCAAGTCTATTCCTTGTCTCTTCCCCACACCGGTCGTGTGTGAGAACTGATGGAAGAGTGAGAAGCCTTCTGCTGAGGAGAGGTGGCAATTCTGTTTGTACATGTGTCTGGGGAACTGAATCCTGAACTGAGTGGTTCAGTTCTTCCTGGGAGGAGTCAATGCAGGCCCTCCCTGTGACTGCTGCAGGTGTGATGCGTGGGATGGCCTATTAAGCCCCATCCCTGGAAGTGTTCAAGGCCAGGTTGGATGGAGCCCTGAGCAACCTGATCTAGTGGGTGACATCCCCGCCCATGGAAGGGTTGGAACTAGATGATCTTTTTGGTCCTTTCCAATCCAACTATTCTGTGTTTCCATGACCCTCTTCCCCCACGTGCCTATATCAGCACAGGGAGTGCTCAAGACTTATGCTGGAGGGGCTGCTGTGCCCACCTATGGCTTACTGTGCCAGCTTAGGAGATAACATGTTACACTTTAATCCCAGCCAGTCACCAGGCCCCACATAGAGTCTCTCTCACTCCCCCACCAGTGGGATCAGGGAGAGAAAACCCATGGGTTGAGATACATACAATTTAATAGGGAAAGCAAAACACAAGCAAAGCAAAATAAGGAATTCATTCCCTGCTCCCCATGTGGAGAAGGTGTTCAACAACTCTAGGACAGCAGGGCCCCATCATGTGTAACAGTGATTTGGGAAGACAAACACCACCAATCCAAACATCCTCCCCGCCGCCTTCTTCCCCGAGTTTATACACTGAGCATGATGTCCTATGGTATGGAATATCCCTTTGGTCACTTCGGGTCACCTGTCCCAGCTGTGTCTCCTCCCAGTCTCCCATGCACCCACAGCTTCCTTGCCAGTGTGGCAGTGTGGGAAGCAGAAAAGGCCTTGGCCTTGTGTAAGCTCTGCTCAGCAATAACAAAACATCTCTGCATTGTTATCATGTTCTGCACAAATCCAAAACAGAACTCCACATTGTGAAGAAAATTAACTCTACCCCTGCCAAAACCAACACAGGGACACAGGAAGATTTCACTCTGCAGCCAGGTCCAAAACACCTCAACTAGCCTTAGTGATGACTTGTCATACCCGAGTATTTCCTCTATGGAGTCAGCTTTGGGAATATTGACTAGATGGGCTTAGGTAAACTGCTTTTGGTGTTCTCTTAATCCCTCTAACATCAGTGTCCTGCACAAACAAAATCTTAACGTTGAAGGTTTCCGTGTAGTAAGATGAGAAAATAGAGGAGAGCACTTTTTGCGAGGTTAAAGCTGAGTATGTCAGCACCAGCTCGTACCTCTCTGCAGAGGGGTCTGTGGTTCTGCAGAGCTGTGTGGTGGCACCCTGGGCCTCTCTGAGAAGCTGTTCCTGGATGACAGCATTGGTGGCTGATGGGTGAGACACAACTGTATGCCGTGGTACCTTGCTCCTACCCCTGCTGAGGGTCTCAGTCGAACTGGGAGTAGGAGAAAAAACAGAGCCCCTGGAGTGGGAAAGGTGACTGTGGGGCTTTCAGTGTGCACTTCTGTGATCAGACACACACTTTCTTGTGTACCTGAAAAGAAGTGAACAGACACAGGACCTAGTGAATGGGGCGATGCAAACCTTCAGGTTTATTTCTTAGCACCCTATTGACCCGCTGTGGTGGGCTGTGTGAGTGGTTTCCTCACTTCTGTCATCCACAAGATTGGATTCAGTGTTGTAGGGTTGCAGCTGCCCTTGCTAGACATCTCTGCAGTTAGTAGTGTAAAAAGCTTGGGGCCTTTAAGAACATAGAACAAACAAATACTCTGTTTCCACTGCCTGGTTTGCCCCTGCAGTGAGGAGTTAGCACTTGGCTCTCCTGCGTCAACTGTGGGGAGAAGTTCAGGAGAAGGAATGCAGAAAGAAGAGACCTTTTGACCAGTTCTGTTAACAGTCAAATACAACATACACATGGATGAACTCTCTCTGCCCACCAGCAGATAGCTCATTGTCAAATGGTACTGGAAACAGGGTGAAATGGAAGATATAGGAACCTGCAGACGATGTACATGATGTCCACTTGTGCAAGGCTTGACTTAGGATCACTGTTGCAGTTTGGTACCAAACATACTGCTGGACAGATTGGTTTGCATCCAGCTCTTGGGCCACAGTGGCTAATGAGATTTAGAAACATGCCCTGGCTCTGGACTCAGCTGCAGCTCTGTCATGGTGGGAAGTGCTGGGGAGCTCTGCTGTGGTTCCTGGAGCTGAGGTCCTGGAGCATGTAGGGAGGGTAGGAGGGAGGTGGTGGTGCCGACAGCCCTGTGCTAAAAGCTCGGTCCTTTCCATGCTGTTCTCCATTGTGGCTCCATCACAGCCTGCAGGGAGTGGGAGTGAGTCAGGAATTCAGTACCTTTCAGCTGTCGCTTGGGTCCAACAGAGAGAGGCTGCAAGAATACTGGAGGCTTCAAACACATGGATTAGGTGGGAAATTACCAGTAATTACCATTTAAGTCTATATATTAGACAGCTTTACTGAGATGCAGTGGCCTCACCCTGACCTCACTTGGTCAATGAAGTTAACACACTTCTCAGAGAGAGGTGCTTGGGCTCAGTGCCAGTGAGGCTGCTGGAGTGTTGGGGTCCTGGCGAGGGACGGACTACAGCACACACCAATATGATGCTCTGATAGCCAACTTTATTTAGGGCACCTAACAGTATTTCTAGTAAAAAGTGTCCCGTCCATGCAGCTACACGCTGATCACACAACTTTGGATTGGTTGCTCAACCTGTCAGTGCTGCAGTTCTTACTTAGGATAGGTTACAAGTTTAAGCTGCATCCTGCTCTCACATCCTGGGAAACTGATAGCAAGGATTACAAGGTGTCTATGAGAGTCTAAATAACAGCACTATTCCAGCTTGTTAGCAAAACGACTTATCTATAAGACGGTAAAACTAAACCAAACCTAAAATCCCTGGCAGCAGGAGAGAACAAGACCATTCTAAAGTGTTGGATTGAAGACACAGGAATGTGTGAAGGTAGAAACAAGGTCAGCAAGACCTACTTTGTGTGTCTTGTTTTGATTACTTAAGCATTCCTTTAACTATTGCTCAGGTTACAGCTCCTCTGCTAGCCAGACCCCAACACTGGAGGTAGTCAGGGTGAGAGTCTGGTGCTTACAGGAGCTCAGACCAGCACTGATCTCTTCTGGCCTCAAAAGGTCTGCTCTAGGCAGCAGGCACAAACCCGTCCATTTTTATCCTCAAACAATATTATGTTTTGTGTCTTCTCTTGATTGGTGAGTGGCACCTGTTGGTACTAGTCAGGCACCTCTTTCCATGCTAAACTGACCTGAATTTCATCTCCGTTCGCTTATAGGAGTAGTGGTATTCTTTGCCTGTCTTCCAGTTGATGCCATCAGCATAGCTCCCATGCACACCCATCCAGTACATCCCATTCAGGTTGGAGTAATGGCAGTCGTTGTACCACCATGCTCCCTTGTATTCCGTAGCACAGTTAAAGGAACTTACGTCGTTGTCCTGGTCTGTTGTTGAAAATGGCATGTCCCTGTGGTATAATAAGGAGTCTCCTGCAGGGAGCACATGTTCCCAGTTACTGCAGCAGGGATCACAAATGAGACCCTGATGTGTCTGTGCACCTCTGCCAGACTCCAGTTGCCCTTGCTGGGTGCAAGGCAGATTTTGTAAATCCTGCTGTTCTCTTGCCCAGGTTACCCAGGTTTCCTCCTTGGCCCTGGGCAAAAGAAGTATCCCGAGCTCTGCTAAAACACACAGAGAACTTATCTGTGCCTGTGAATCAAATGGGCCAGATTCTCCTCACAGGCACATGGCTATCACTTCTCTTGCACTGCTCAGGTTCTCTGCAGACACACTAAGGTCTGAACTACCAGAGTGCAGTGTACACATAAACCCAGAGCACTGCTCTCTCAGGTGTTGGTTTCACTCATGCCTGCATGAGGGATATCGAATTTTGAAAAGAATTTGTTTTCTTTTTAAAGAAAAACAAAACATCAGGCATTAAAAGGATGCTGCAAGTGTTGAACAGCACCCCAGCTCTGAAAATGCCAAACCTCATGGGCAAATCTTTCCTGCCAATAGAACCGAAGGCAGGACTTGGCCTGGCTGCTGCAGAGCTGCTGGAAAGGTCAATTGAATTGGGTGCTGCTCAGAACCAGGCTCCACATCTGCTGTTAAACCATGTGGCTGGGCTTGTAGATATTGCTCTGGGTCACTCTTCTGCACCCAGAGGTCCCATGGCCAGTCTCAAAAATTGAGTCCAAATGTAGCTAACACACAGAGTTTGCATGATACAGCTCTGCATTAGAGATGGTGAACACTTCTGAAATGCTCTAGAACACAGCCTTTCCCATTGAGCTCACCTGCATTTCCACCCAGGAAGTCTCCTAGAACCAGTCTGTATTTCTCGGACTCTCCTAAAACTCTGAACGAAGAGTACTTGGCAAAATAGTAGTGGTTCTCAAAGTCTCTCAGGTCAATGCGGAGCTCACAGGGTCCTAGATGAGAAGGTGGACAGCAGTGGTGCAGGGCTGATGGTGGGGTACCCCCCTGCATTTCAGGGTGGAGGATTTAAGGAGCCCTGAGCTAACTTGAGAGGAGCTTTCACTACTTGAGAGATTATGTTTTATTTCAAATTCCTGCAGAACCTCCTCTACCTTTGATGGTTTTCTTGGGAAGAACCTTTTCTGGTACTATGCTGGGTGGTCATGGATGCTGAAAGCTATGCACCCAGGAGTTCTGCACAGTGCTGTAACTCCAAGGCTGTGTGTGAACAAGATGATGCCATCACAACAGTCCAATTAGGAAGATGTGTTGGCCTGTCTCCAGGATAGGACAAGCATCCAGCTCATTCTCTTTCCTAGCTTCTAGTTTTCCTTTTTTAGAGAGCAATTTTCTGTATGCAATGGGCTACAAGAGCCTGCATCCTGTTTGGGATTAACAGTGGGGCCTCATGGATATGAGAAGCTCAGAGGTCTTTAATGATCCAGTGTGGCACAGGGGTTGGACTCTCATGATCCCAGCCTGGGACAAAGACAGAACTTACCCAGTGAGGTAAGCAAGTGGATGTTGTCATTCCCCAGCCAGAACTCTGTCAGCTGGTTGCCAAAGCCTCGTTTATATGAATCCCAGTCTCTCAAGAAGTTCACTGACCCATCCCAGCGCCTCTGGAAAACCTGCAGGAAAGGAGACCCTCAGCCCCACCAACCCATCACTCACCCAAACACCTCCACAGTGTCCAGGGCACACAGCCACCTGTGGTAAATGCCCCCCCTGCATCAGACACTCCTGCAGGTCTTTTGGGAACAAACCCCCCAGGAATTCTTTGCTCAAGATTCTCCTCCATCTGCCCTTGGAAATGAGGGGGAAATAAATGATTGGCTGATTTAAGCAGGGATTGGATCTGTGGCACTTGGCCTGCTCCCAAAGACAGCTCCTGGGAGAATCCCCTTCATCCACAGGGATTCACCCCAGTGTGCTGATGTAACCCTCAACTGTCCTCTCCGTGTGTGTTTTCCTCCCTTTTGGTTCTATTTTGGTGCCATCCTTTGCAGCCTTAACAAAAATTACTATAGGAACATAGAAACCTCCCTCTCCTCATCCTACTCACAATCCATCCCCCACCATCTGTGTCCATGTCGCAGAAAACGGTAGTGGCGTTGCAGCCTTGGGGGTAGATGGTGTACCAGCCACTCAGGATCTTCCCTTTGCCCAGCAGTTCTTGGCAGTTCCTGGGTTCTGGGCAAATCAGAGAAAGAGATCAAGTGGAAAGAGTTAGAACATGCTCATTGCATCCAGGGAGCACATCAGCCTTGAGGCTTTGGGCCCCTCAGCACCCTTTGCACTGCAGGACCATGTGTCGCAGGGGAGATGGGCACCTTCTAAGACATGGTCTAAGGTGGTCAGACTCCTCTCATCCACAATGACTCTTTTGGAGGTCTGGGCAATGGAGCTGATCTGAGCAGGATGACAAACTCATGATCCAGGAATTTGTCTGGGCTCCGGAATGTATGAAGGGCACAGAGAGTATGTAGGTAGTTGGCAGCAAAGGAGTGGTGACACAGAGAAGCAGCTCCCTGTGATACAGCAAACAGTGTTCAGATCATGCTCTGTGGACTGAATCATGGAATGGTTTGGGCTGGAAAGACCTTAAAGCTCATCTCATTCCAGCCCCCTGCCATGAGCAGGCTGGACATGCTCCAAACCCTGTCCAGCCTGGCCTGGAGCACTTCCAGGGATGGGGCAACCACAGCTTCTCTGGGCAACCTGTGCCAGTGCCTCAGCAGCCTCTGAGTAAAGATTTCCCTCCTAATGTCTGATCTAAATTTCTCATTTAGTTTTACATCATTCCCCCTTGTCCTGTCACTATCTGCCCGAGTAAAATGTCACTTTCCAGCATTTTTTATAAGCCTCCTTTAAGTACTGGAAGGCCACACTGAGATCTCTCCAAGACACAATGCTTTTGAATACATATATATAGGTACATATGTATACATTTATGTACATACTCCTCATAAATTTTTACCCCCAAACCATACCTGCTGACAGAAGTTGAGATTCACAGGTCACTGGAACAGCCCTATCAGCCATCCCAGCCTGCAGCTGTGTCTGTGGCCATCACAGGGAAAGCTGAACAAGATGATCTGAGATGGTGGTGCTAGTGATACAGGTGTCCAGGTGTGCTGTGTGTGAGGCACAGCTGTACCAGGATGTCCTGTGGACATGGGTGTCCATCCTAGCAGAGGGATGGTCCTAGACACGGCTTGTTCCTTAGTCAGTTGTTTTACAGGCCCAGGAAATGTAAAAGGGCAGAGGAGTGCCTGGGGCAGCAAGGGGCCAGTTCAGTGACATCCCAGTCCCCCAGGAGTTACACAGCTCTGATCTGCCTGAGCCTCTGCATGTGATTGTGGTCCTACAGCACCCAACTGTAGCCAGAACAGGTTGTAGCTCTCCTTTGGCTTTAATTCCTGGAGACAGATGAGCCAACTGAATCTTGTTTGTTTTGTTTGGGTTCTTTTCTTCCTTTTTTTTGCATTATTGAGTTAATCTGTGCACTATCACACTCATGAACTTTGCATCTGCTGAAGCTGCCACTGCACGCATAGGTGTATAACTGCCTTTGAAATAGCCACATACAGCTATTTTTAGTGTTTTCATCCTGGAAACTGGGGCTCTAAAAAACTCAGACCTCCTCCAGGACACACAGAGGGCAGGTGACCCAAGTAGTGCTCAGAGGACATGACTTTTCTGGCCTGGCTGGAGTACAGAGTAGACCCACAGAAGCTGCATGTGTCTGTGAGAAGCAAATAGATTAACAGTGATATTTCTTTATTCTGTCCTTCAATGCCACTCTGAATTTGTCTCTATTCCTGTCTGGTCCTGATTTCTGGCACAGGTAGTCCACCATTATCTGCTCTGCAGAACTGACGGTGGCATGAAGACCTGGAATGCAACTCACCCCATGTTTCTGGAAATCCAGGCTCTCCTTTCATTCCTGTTGGACAAACAGCACCATCAATTGCTCTTCACCTTCACACCCAGTGTTTCCCTCCCCCAGCACTTGGCATAATTTGCCAAGACAAATGCTGCTGCATTGGAGAGCTGTGATGTTAGGGAAAGCCTTGGCTCGTTGCACACACAACAGGCACAAGGGAACCAGGCAGGAAAAGTAACTCAGTATAAGCTCTGCCCTCCCTGGCAGCTCAGAGGCACACCAGAGGAGAGCCATCAGCCCATCCACACTGACCTAGCAAAGCACAGTGGGACTGGTGGGAGCCCAAGCCACAGAGCCCTGGAACTACAGCAGTGACACTCAGCACCCTCAGACACTGGGAGTAGCTCTCCAGGTTGCCCAGGAGGTACACGGGGTGGGACAAACTGTAGATGAATAAGGAGCAGCAGCCTTGCCTCTCTTGGATGTTGAACCTGGCATGACATATTTCCCCCTGGTGTTCGATTTGGGGCTGGGAGGTCCAAGAGGAGAGACTGACACAAGACATGTCTCTGTCGGGCCTGGCTGCTCTGCCCAGGGAGCTGGGTACCACCATTTCGTGCCAGTGAGTCTTGTCGGGCTGTGACGTGTGGGATAGGAGTGGGTGAGTAGGGGAAGGAGGAGGAAATGCACCACAGGAAGGCAGGGTCACAAGCCTCGGGGTGGGAATGGTTGCTGCTGGCAGAGTTCTTTAGCCTGTGGTTTGGGAGTGGCTGTGAGCTGGAGCACATGTGCTGGACCAGCCACCAGACAAGCAGTGCTTGGCCTCAGGGACTGGCAGGCAAGCTCTAGAGAAAGAAGCCACAGTGCAGACAGTGCTCAGGGGTGGGTGCTCGTGACTCTCACGTGCAGGATGATGGCATCAGGGAAAAAACAAAGTGTTTTCCCTCTACCCTATTGCTAGTGCAGGTAGAGACATATTCTTCTGGCACCCGCAGCAACTGAATTTCATGCGAGCCTCTGCATTTTGCCATAGCATGGAAATATTAATCCTCTGGCCAAACTGGCTTACCCCTCAGCCCTGTGGTTTCTGAAGCTGGTGGTGCCAGGCAGCAGCACCAGGTGCCTGAGCTGGGGCAGCAGCTGTTGCTGAACTGCTGGTTTGGGAGTGGGACTGCCCACAGCACATGGGCCAGGGCTGAGCCCGTGGTGGGACACAACTGGCACCAAACAGCCCCATTCGGTTCCTGGTGGGATACTTCCATTTCTCTATAGCTCCTCCCACCTACTGTGTCGTTCCAGAGCAGCACACGGTGAAAGTTTAACAAAGCAGCTCACATGATAAATTCAACACAGCAAGACCTACCTTTTGGTCCTGGGAAGCCAGGATCTCCAGCTGCTCCTGCAAAAAAGAGAAAAATGCTCATCACAGATGATCCGAAGTGAGCGGATTACTATGTCCCCAAGTGGTTGCTCCAGCACCCACCACCCATCCTGTCCCAAATGGACAGGAGAGGCTGTCAGGAGGTGCAAAGTTATGGTGCTTGGCTGGGTGTCCCAGGTGGTGCTGCCACACCAGCCTGGCTGCTCTCTTGATCAGCAACATCTCTCAGGAACATCAAGAAAAGCAGGATCCAGGGGAGAGAGAACTGCAGCTCTGTCTCCTGGAGTGTATGGGAGATTCACAGCTCCATTTCAGAAATATTTTGTGGGGGCTTTCTATTTACAGTCAGGCACCTCTGAGGCTTTGAGCAATAGCTGCTCTTTCAGTCGGTGTCC
>NW_008659949.1:39492-54192 GCF_000695815.1 Acanthisitta chloris
TTGCAGCCCACAGATCCGGCTGAAGATACTAAGCACAGCCTGGGTGGTGAAAGCCAGTTTCTCAACAGGCATCTTCCTCTTTTCAGGAACTCATCCCATTGCAAAGAAATCCTTACCATGTGCCATGTTTCCTGGTGGTTTGATCCCATCCTCTGGCCAAGTGGGCATCACACACTGAGTCCAAGCCTGGAGGCTGCTGGAGCACTCAGAATTGTGCATCCACATCAGGCTCGGGCTGCAGCTCCGCAGAGACCTGCAAAGCTCCTCAGAGCCTCGGGGGCCATTCGGAGAGGTTTGTTGTGGTGAAGGCAGGTTAGGGTAGGAGTGGGGAATGGGGAGAGGTCTGATTTTAGGGAGCTGGTAAGGGTCACTGGGGAACTTTGAGAAGAATAGTATCTTCCTCTGTGTTGTGATCACACTCAAGGACACTGTTAGTAGTGCTCACCCCAAGCAAAAGCCATACCCTCAAATGAGGCTTTGCCTATGCTACTTCAGGGCTGTCCATAGGCTTGGACTATGACCAGTTCTGCAGTTCATCACTGTAGACCCAGTCTCCCCCTGAATGTCCTGAGCTTGGGGAGATTTATGGGTTACAGCTGAACGTGTTACACATTACCTTTTGCACCAGGTGGTCCTGCTTTCCCAGGGAATCCTTGGTCTCCCATTTCTCCTGCAAAGAAAGACTTGTTTTTCTGTGCACGGTGTGAACTGACCAGAGAGGAGCAGCCACAGAAGCCTGGGCAGCTGAGCTTTGGCTTTCACAGAAACAAGGGAGCTAAGTTTTGTTAATTAGATTTAGTCTTGCACCATACCTTGCTCTTTCACCTTACATCTTTTTTAACTGTTGAAGCCTCACTACACTGGCACTGCCAGTTCAAGTCTTAATTTTCTGTTTGCATATGAATTCCTATGAGCTTTGCATGCCATGTAGCCAGTCCATGGATTTTTGCTGTGGTGGATCTGCTCCCTCTGCTGTTGTGATTCACCTTCTCTGCCAGGTGGCTATAAAAACCCTGAAGGAACCCCCATCTCTTTTGCTTCCTGGGGTAGAGGGTGGCAGTACAGTTCCCAAACTGGCAGGAGCATCACAGCCTCCGTCCCACCCAAACTGCTCAATACGGACTCAGAAAATAAATGGATGATTTTACTATAGAAGAAACAAATTAGTTATGACACATCATCTCCCACTTGAGACTTGTGACAGGACTCAAGGAAGAAACAGGTGACTCCATGTGTACCAACACACCTCTAGTTGGGGTGTTTTCCACTACCATTCGATTCCCCAGTTGCTCCCAGCAGCCAGGACCAGGCCAGCCACTGCTCCAGACTCAGCCTCCTTCCCCTGCCCAAAGCAGCAAAGCCATCTCATATCACAGTGCTCATCACTGGCTTTGGGGGTCTCACCTTTTGTTCCTGGGAGACCTGGTTCTCCTTTTGGGCCAGTGGCACCTGGGATCCCTGGGCATCCTCGTAGAACGGCAAGTCGGTCAGCATCACCCAGTCCCACTATTCTCACCTCTGAGAAAATGAAGACAGTCTTTGTGGATATTATTAGGGCTCTGAAATGTCTTGGAGAGGAAACCAAGCCCTCTGGATTTGAGGAACAAGGCAATCAAAAACAATGAGACTCGGAGTTTGGAGGTGCATGGATTGACAGATGGCATTGAGGATCTCACATATTAGAGGAGCCAGACTGAATCTCTCTGGCTTCAGGGGAGTTCAGTGGCAGAGGAGGCTGATATATATGACATTGCAATTAAGACAAATACACTGTAGCTTAATGAAAACAAAAGCTGAAACATGTCCCGATGGGTTATTGACAGCAGAGTAAGTGACACTGTGGACAGTAAGGGTTCTAAATTTCCTGACAGGTCAGTTTGAAATTGCCCCTGTAGCCTTCTCAAGGAATACAGACAGAACACTGTGCTGTGCAGCATCCCCAGGCTGCCAGGGGCCTAGCACCCAGCAGACATTGACCAACCCTTTGTATTGCTCTGCATCCTTTGGTGACTGTGCCAAGGCACCACCACCAAAAAAACCTCAACCAGGATGGAAAACCTCAACCGGGACAGCCTGTTCCCGGAGATCCCACTGGTGTGTGTGGAAGGATGTTAAGCCTTTGGTTGGAACAAGCAGCTTTGCTAAGTGGCTGCTGAGACTTCGTCCTTTCCCTTTCCCTCCTCCCACTTGCAGCTGAATTAAAAAGAGCATAGAAGGAAAAAGATCCTATCCCTCCCTCTCCCCCCAACAAGCCCCTTCTCTTAGGGAGGAGATAGAGCATGCTGTCTCAGTGGGATAGCAGAAAGGACCATGCCCCACTCACCTGAGCAGGTGGCCTCGGCATCACAAGTAATGGCTGTTAGGCTGAGCAGCACCAGGAGGGCTGGGGCTGCTGTCCCCATGGCCAGCACTGCTCTTCACACGGCTCCCCACAGCCACCTCCCGGGTGCTGTGCTCAGCACTGACCCATCTGAGCCTTTTCTGTCTAATGAGCAGAGCCAGTGTAAGCTCCACCTCTGCCCACTGCCAGCTCCCAGCTCCGCGGCCCGGCTGCGTCGCCAGCTGTTTCCCACCTGAGCCGCTTTCCAACAGTCTGACGCCAAAGTTCTTATCTGGCTGCTCCAGCCTGCCTCACCTCTGTCCTCTGCAAATTTTGGATGCCTTTCCCTTCCCATATTGTGTTTCCAGAGCAAATGAACCAGCAAAAACAAAGGTTTAGCTCTGTGTAGACAGCTGCCCTCATCCTGCCTACTAGTAGCCCTTTTCCGAGAGCAGAACTTACTGTGTAGATGGGGAAACTGAGGCACTGGGACTCAAAAGCCCAAGGTCAGCTGAGGGTGTTACCAGCTGTGAGCTCCATGCAGCCTTGGGGACACTTGGAGGTGTCCCCCTATTTTCATCTGGGAGAGCGGCAGAGTCCTTGTTGGTACAGCTACTTTTGGGAGCAGGGAGGAAACTGCCAATGAACAAGCTTAGTCCAAAGTAGGTCAGGCTCCCCGAGGGCAGGTTTTGAAATTAGCTCAGTGGTCAATATGTCCTTGATTGCTTTTCCTCTTCCCTGCACCCAGTGAAGATTGCAGAGGGCTGATCAGTCACACCATCAGAAATTTTTTTGTATATTTACATTCTCCGTTGAGCCCTGGTAAACGTCCCCAATGACTCTCGTAAGTCCAGGGCTACTTGGAGATGAGAAAAGAAGACTTTTAAGTACACTGGGCAAATGGGGAGCACCTCTGAACACTTATAAATGTCAAGAATGAAGTTCCCAGAATGTAACTAATTCCCAAGAAATTAAGCTAAGAAAATCAGGAGGCATAAAGAGCTTCAAAACATTCATGTTGGAGCATCATAACCATGTGTTACAGGGGATTTAGCACTAATTAATGCTAAATTGTAAGTGAAATCCTGGGTTGTGGTGGGGCCCTGGGTCTTTGCTGCCACCAGGATGCTGGAGCTTTGCAGGGAGGATGGGGAGGGCAGCAACAGCTGCATGTATGTAAAAACACAAGCAGCCAAGCCCCAGGCACTGCATTCCTCTGCTCTGGGGTAACCTCAGGACATTGTCATGCATGCCATAAAGCTGCAAGAAGGGCAGATGATGGGGACTGGGAGGCCAAACTCTGACAAACCAGACTTTAAGCAAAGTGAAATAAGAGTTTTCTCGAGAGTTGGCACCATTGTGGATGCTCAAGGGGAGCAAGGATTCCATGTGTTTTGGAGACTTGCCTTGCTGGGAAAGGAGTGGTCACAGCCTGCAAGGGTAGGTTATCATGCAAAGCAACAAGGAAAGATGTTCTTCTGGCTTGGCCTTTTGTGGGCTGTGCTATTTATAGTGAATAACAAGGTTTTCAGGGTTTTTTTATGAACACTCATATTTCCAAGGGAGAATTTCTTCAGCCCATAACCAGTCTCAGTATCCATGGTGGGGATGTTTGCCCAAGCTGATAGCAGATTTTTTTCAAAAGATGTCTCTAGTTTCTCCCTTTCTCCTTCTAGCTTTTGTGAACATATAGTGCCTTTGAGTGCTCAAGCCCCTCGGTGCTAAGAACCCTGCTGCACATTTCCCTTGTCTTTACCACAAAACCAGTTCCAAGTTCCTGAGGCTCCAAAAAGGCAGAGCTAACTGGTAGAGTTTCTAAAGACAGTTGTCCTCACCAGGGAGAGGAAATGTGGGGAAGCAGAGGGAGGAAACTTGGCCCACTCATCATCTGGGTTTCACATGTTGTGTTGCTGAACAAAGTTTCACTCCCTGCATTCCCAGGGCAGCTTCAAAGAAAGCTCCTGGCTGCAAGGAACTCATGCTGCATGAAAATTGTGCTGGTTTGAGCTGGAGTAGAGTTAGCTTTCTTCACAGAGCCTAGCATGGGGCTGTGTTTGGGTTTTGTGCAGAACACAGGGTTGATAATGCAGAGATGTTTTTGTTATTGCTGAGCAGAGCTCACACAGAGCCAAGGCCTTTGCTGCTTTCCATACTGCCACACTGGCAAGGGAGTTGGGGATGCATGGGAGATTGGGAGGAGACACAGCTGGGACAGGTGACCCAAACTGACCCAAGGGATATTCCACACCATAGGACATCATGCTCAGTATATAAGGTGGGAGGAAGAAGGAGGAAGGAGGGACATCTGGAGTGATGGTGTTTGTCTTCCCAAGGAACCGTTACACGTGATGGGCCCTGCTCTCCTGGAGATGGCTAAACACCTCCTGTCTGTGGGAAGCAGTGAATTAATTCCTTGTTTTGCTTTGCTTGTGTGTGCAGCTTTTGCTTCCTCTATTAAACTGTCTTTATCTCAACCCATGAGTTTTTGTAGCTTTAACCCTTCTGATTCTCTCCCCCATCCCCTTGGTGGGGGAGTGAGTGAGAGGCTGTTGGTTCTTGGTGCTGACTGGGGTTAAACCACGACAAAAATCAACACTAAAATGCTTTGTTATTTTATTTCTGTGCAAAATGCTAAATGAATGAAACAAATAACAAACAAGGTCATGCTTAAAAAAATCCCCAGCTAAATTATTAGATGGTACACTAAGTGCAAAAGCTACTTCCATGTGCTTAGATCTAGCTTTGGCTTCAGTTTGGATTGGTGTTTGGAAATGTATCTCCTTATTTCACCACGGGGACAGTCAGGCATTGGAACAGGTTGTGCAGAGAAGTTAAGCAGTCTCCATCCTTACAGATTTTCTGACCAGACTGGACACAGCAACATGGTCTAACACAACAGCTAATACTGCAGCAGATTGGACTAGAGACTACTTGAGGTCTCTTCTAACATGAATGATCCTATCCTGAGAGAGTTTTGTGATAGAACTGCTCTTCCTAAGAATCTATAAGCATTTCTGTTTGAAGGTTCACAATTTCTTATTTCTTTAGACAAAATGTCCTCAACTGATACCTGATAATTTACAAGCAGCTTTTGTTTGAAACCAAAATTTGCTAGGACTGAGTCAGACCTTAATACTATCAGGTGTTGAGAGCCTGAAGTGTGATTCAGCAAGGACCTTAAAAATAAGAAAACAAACAGACTGAAAAGTATACAAAACTTCACACCTACTCAACAAACATCCCTGGCATACAAATTATACATTAAATATGCTGTAAGAAAGATAAAGATGCACCATCAAGCTTGTCTTTATATTGTGGGAGCAGGAACTTGTGTAGGCAAACATCCTCCTCCTGCCTCCAGGTTGTTTTGGCATTCCTCATGGACTGACTGCAGCACCTGGAGTGCTTCCACAGTCACTTCAAGTTGCCCAATCACTGCACTGGCATCCTGGCAGTCAAAGACTAGAAAGGAAACACAGGAAAACAGCATTAGCAATTTCATTTAAGGTTTCACTTTTGTTTAGCGTTTGGACAGATGAAAAGACACGTGGCATGTGCTAAAAAACAAGAGAGGAGAAATAAATAAACAATAAAGAAATCGAATTCCAGTGCAGGTCCTCAGCCTACCAGAAATGGAGCATGCTAAGAACTCAAATGCACATCAGTAGAAGTATTAGTGTTGGAATTAATGAAAACTATTGGTATAATAATTACCTATACAAAATAATTATTTTTCAGAAGATGTAAACAAAGATATTCCAAAGTCTACTAAAGACATATATGCATACTAATAAATCATTTTAAGCACAAATATACAGATTAATGCATTTTCTACCCTGTTTGTATGTTTCTATACCTGTTCGTGTGACAGGTCCAAAACAGCCTGGACAGTTATTGGTATTTAAGTAGTGAATTGTTTCTTCCAGTTGATGCAATGAAAAATTCTTTTAATTCCAAGCTTTTATGTGTTGTAGAAAAGTGAAGTGCAAGGATGATGCTTCTCTCAGCTAAACTATTTAACTACCTTCATCCTAGTGTATGAGGGTTTAAAGTAGTACTTAAAATCTGTTTTACAGAAATGAGCCAACATGATTTAAAGTTGCACTTGTTTACAATACCTAAATATGTCCAGAGGGACGGAATCTCTGCTGCTGTGATGAAAACATGTTGCTAAGTCAACAAGGAGGCCCTTTCCCAGTCCTGCTAACAGGAGGCTAGTCCTGCCTGCTGAGGCTCCTAACATGACTAGAAGGAATCTGAATGAAGCCAAACGAGCTGGACAGCACATCTTTTCAAGGTGAACTACACAGCTGACAAATGGCAAGGTCATGTAGTTACTACATACCCTGGGCTAAGCACTCTGGACATGCAATGATGCTGCATGCTACAACTTCCAGGCTGCTGGAACAGCTCAGAAGAGATTTAGAGAAGGGAAAACATCAGATAGACCTTCCATCATTTATGCTGTGAAAGAACTATTATAGGACAGATTGGATACTATTCTTAGGTATCCAAACCATTTATACATCCTTGGACGTATCACTGAACTGCCAACTTCAAGAGCAGACACTGGGGGAAGTATTCTTTTTATTTACAAGAACAGTAGGATAACTGTAATTAATTATATCAGAAGATAACATTCAGAATTTTTCTCCATTGTCATATTGTCCTATTATCTCCAAGACATATTGTTAGCTGTTTTGACTATACTCTTTTTCATCCATCTTTCTGCTTAGCCATTTACTTATCTCTTTCAAATTTCATGTAGGCAGCTTCACACAGTCAACAACAAAAGGAACAAGACATGAAAAACATACATGCTTGCAGCCTTCAGAAAGAGTGAAGGAAGTTTATGTATCTAACTTAAGAATGACTCTATCTCCATGTAGTAGTGTCCTATGACTTCCTCTGTGTCTAGGCTGATTACTTTTTCCTTAAACCAAAATCCAGAGATATCCAATATCTCAGAGAATGTGCACCATATTACTTAGGAATTCTGTTTATTCTGCCCTTACATTTAATTGAAGTCTGTGTCCAGATCTTAAGAACAGATCCTTTTGCAATTACTTTGTCCAAGAAAATATATAATGAGATGTTATTTTACCATGATCTGACATATATTTATGTAAAATTCATTTCAATTCTCTTAAATATCTAAATTTTCAGAAAATATGCAACATTATACGTTATGGATGCCAAAAAAAGTAGCTGTAGGGCATATACAGGGGAGGGGAGAATCATAGATAGGAAAAAGAAGTATTTCTACCTATTACCATCACTTTCATACTTACAATGCACAAAAAGTAACAATTAGTTCAACTGTCTGATGATTAGGGGAAGAAATGCTCCTCATAATATTGAGGTAGTTGTCATTACATAGTAATGGTTAGCTTTTGACAGAACTAGTAACAAAACCCAATCCTTCCTGTCCTAGTAATTCTCTCAGATGATTCTGAGTTTGAAGAGTTTCGCGAAAGGTGACCTTGAAAAATTACATTTATATTACTAATCAATCTTATTAAATGGGAATTATGACCATAAAATCCAGAACCAAAACAATCTTCCAGTGAGAGACTAAAAACCATCTTTTTGGAGGAGATGTGCTGTTGTATTTGGAGAAAAATTATTGGTGGAGAAAAGCTTCAGTTGCTCAGCCACAGTAAGAAGTGCATCACATCTGTCTATTATTTTTCCAGAGATTTAATTCTTCTTAGAATTTTCCTTATGTTCCTGGATATTTGATGCATACTTGAGTATTTCAGCAACAGCATGGATGCAAATCATGTTGTAATGGGAAAGAAAGCATATTTCTTTCCCTCACTGCTCAGCTCCCCATCTCTCCAGGTATGGTAATTACACACAGCCATAGAAGTAGCAGAGTAACATCAGCATTCTGCTAGGGCTACCTAGAACTCATGCTTTTGAAAAGGTACCTTGTGACCATGGCTGCACTGCATCCAGTCATCAAACTGGTTCACTCACCATCCTGGAGGACAGTGACTGCTTTATAACAGATGTGCTTTCAGCATCTTCACTGAGCTCTGGCCCAGCAAGGAGAGAGGATTGAGAGGAAGAGGTAAAGAAAAAAGTGCACTGTTGGTAACCATGTCCCTGCTGCCATGGGGAACAGGAAACTGAGCAAGGAGAGTATTTTCCTCTCAGTCTACAAAAGGAACAAGTAACCTTTTGCAGTCTTCTTATCAGCATTATAAAAACGTTATCCTGTGACCCAGGAAATGGAAGATTCCTGTAGCAGGATGCTCTGCCTTGGAATGGAGCAAAACAACTTGAACAATGCCCTATTTGCAAAGCTGCCAGTAGGAAGTGGAGAAGGGGCATCATGCTGCTTTTGGTGTGGGATAATGCTAAAACCAGTCAATCTCAAAGTTAAACATCCCGATAGTGAGATGAAGGTATGGTCAAACTGGCAAAGGAGGAAACAAATTATATTACTGATAACTTATCCAAAGCTGCTGAGCTGACACAGCCTGGAGACATCTGACTGACAGTTAATCACTTCATTACTATAAAAGCCCAGTCTCAAATTTTAAGGGTAGGGTCTGCTAACATATCTCTTCTTGGAGTGTATGTGTGAAGATTCCTCCCTGGAGTGAGGATGCCCCTCAAGGTCACTCTTCGAGGCTGAGTGAAAGAGATTTGCCCACAGTCATTGGTCTGGGTGAGTAATATCAACCTCTACTTAATAACTGTTCTTGCTGCTTTAATACAATTGCTTGAATAGAATTGCTTCAATACTGCTTTAGAGTGCATTATGTTATAATAGTTGTTACAGCTTCTATACTATGTAGTAAATAATTCTGATTAAGACCTTTCTGTCTAATCATTCTCATAACAAATCATATCTATTTATATAAATAGATCTGATTTGCCATCCTTAATCCCGGTGGGAGAAAGTTGTACAAAATTTCAGTTACACCTGTATAATCCTTTAGACATCAACTGTTGACAAAGTCTGGGGCTAAGACTGGATCCAGCCCCTGCAGGCTCCTCTCTGAGTAGGAGTTCAGAAAGCAAAGGGCTCCTTTCCACACCTCGGGACTCAGGGGGAGCTTCTCTAACAAACTTTGTCTGGAGCTCCCACTCTGCCCGCGACAATTCCACACCTCCCACTCACCTCACCTTGTCACAGTGAGTTTGGTCACAGTCTGTTACAGAAGGATGCTCACTGAAACAGACTCCTAACCAAAATCACCAGAATTTCACATTATCTCAGACACAGGTTTCACACGGAGGACAGAAACTCGAGGTACTCTGGTGGTTCTAATGTAACTTCAAACAAGATAGAGACATCAGCAGTACAGAATTGCTAACATAAATGTTAATAAATTTATAGTCTTACTACAATGAATTATGTTGTAGAAATGAAAGAATTATAGTAAATGCATGTCTTGAAAGTTCTTAGGTTTTAACTAATTTAGCAGCAGAGCAACTGGTATCATCTACCTGGACTTATGTAAAGTGTTGGACTCTGTCCCACATGGCATCCTTGTCTCTAAATTGGAGAGCCATGGATTTGATGGGCAGAGCACTCAGTGGATAAAGAACTGGCTGGACAGTCACACACAGAGTTGTGGTCAGCGGCTCATCGTCCACGTGAGGCCAGTGAGGAGTGGTGTCCCCCAGGGGACGGTGCTGGGGCTGACACTGCTCAACATCTCTGTTGGTGTCATGGACAGTGGATTGAGTGCACTCTCAACAAGTTTGCTGATGATACGAAGTGTGTGGGGCAGTCACAGCTGGAGGGAAGGGGAACCTTGACAGGCTTGAGAGGTGGAAAAATGCAAACCTCATGGAGTTCAACAAAATGAAGTGCAAGGTCCTACATCTGGCCCGTGGCAAGCCCAGGCACAGCTACAGGTTGGGTGGGGAAGGAATTGAGACCAGCAGTGAGGAGAAAGACTTGGGGTGATGGTGGATGAGAAACTCCCCATGAGCTGCAGTGTGAGCTCAGCCCAGAAAGATAATGGAATCCTGGGCTGCATCCAAAGGAGTGTGGGCAGCAGGTCAAAAGAGGTGATTCTTCACCTCTACTCTGCTCTCCTGAGACCCACCTGGAACACTGCACAGTTCTGCTGCCCTGAACATAAGGACATGGAACAGAGGAGGCCATGAAATCAATAAGAGAACTGGAGCATCTCCCCTATGGAGACAGGCTGAGGAAGTTGGGCTGTTCAGCCTGGAGAAGGGAAGGTTGTGTGGAGAACTGCAGTGACAGGGTAAGGGGTAATGAGTCCAAACTGAAGGAGGGGAAGTTTAGGTTAGATATTAGGAAGAAGATTTTTACTGTAAGGGTGGTTAGACACTGGCACAGGTTGCCCAGGGAAGCAGGTGATGCCCCAACCCTGGCAGTGTTCACAGCCAGGCTGGATGAGTGGTCTAGCAGGGAAGTGTCCCTGCCCAGGGCAGGAGCTTGGGACTGGAAGACCTGTAAGATCCATTCCAGCCCCTAAAATTCTGTGATTAATTACTATGAGCTGGTAATACTGTTTAGCCTTGTTTTTTTAAAAAGATTTTAAGGAATAACACCAGTAGACAATTTTTTCAGGCTTTTGCAAGCAAATGTGGAAGCCATTAATATTAAAAAATATTATTATTATGGAATTTCTTATTGAAACAATGCCAAACAATTTGAGCACTGGAACAGCTCCCCAGGGCAGCAGCCTCTAGCCTGACAGAGCTCAAAAGGTATTTGGTCAATGCTCTCAGGCACAGGGTGCATTGTTGGGGTGTCTGTGGAGGGCAGGGGTTGGAGGAGATGATCCTCATGGGTCCCCTCCAACTCTGATTATTCTATGATTCTGTGAATTACGTGCATGTTAGAACTTGCAAAGACATGCAGAAATTCAGCAACCAATTCTTAGGCTACAAAAGTTTACAAGAAAGCCACCTTTAACACTTACCATCAATATCTTGCTCAATGATGTCACTTTGCTTCTGGAATATCTCTTTCAAACTGACGTAAGCAAAACCAATATCCTCACATTCAAGATCCTGTTCATCCTCTGGGGGATCACTGACCACTGTGAATTTTAAGCTAAACCCAAAAAAAAAATTACCTTCAAAAAAGGTTGAAAATCAACTTAAGAACCAGAAATAAGGCAAACTATTTTACAAGTGAATATTTACAAGTGAAACATGAACAAAAACTCTTTATTAATTATATTCAACATTTTCCATTACCAGAGCATTCTGTGACTCTCTCTTTGAAATCTTCCCTCCCCCTTTAGCATTATTTAGCAGTACTAGCACAGAGAGGTTGCAACCACAGACCTGCAGGCTAATTAAATGGTTCACTCTCCCCCATCATCCATTCACATGGCTGTACCAACACGTATACCAAATATTTGCTTTTCTTCTGTGAATTTAAATTACCCTCATTGTACCCAAGTATGGCTTTGCTTTTGAACATAATTGTGTTGGTGCTGACTTGACTCAGTGGCTTGTGCTGTGGACAGGATTTTGCTGAGACAGGAATTTGGAGCTAACATTTGCTATGTCTTGGACCCATGTCACACAACGCAACCATAAGAAAAAGCAAGTATTCTGACAAAACCAGACACATTGACTGAAAAAATAAAGATGCTTGTCAAAAGAGAAGAATCATCTTTTCAGTTTGCAACAATTAATAATCTAAATAAGATTTCAAACAATCTTCCTAGTGTCCTACTACCGGATGCTCATATATTTTAGATTTTAGATAATTCTCTTTAGCAGTATTAATTTTTTTTTTGTATACTGAATATTCTTGCATTTTCTGCCACTAAATCCATTTATTGACACATGGAACCACAATCAACATTTCTAATAAACACTTACAATGATTCCCTGTCAATAAACTAAATTGAAAGAGAAAACTTGATTTTGAAATCTTTTAAATGAACAGTAAACCTCACTCCCAACAAATTGCAGATTGGGTATTAAAAAAAAAATTTTTACCAAAAGGGCTGTCAAACCCTAGCACAGGCTGCCCAGGGCAGTGGTGGAGTCCTCACCTCTTGAGGGATTTAAAAGTGCAGATGTGGTGCCTGGGGCATGGTTTAGAGGTAGAACTGACAGTGCTGGGTTAACAGTTGGCCTCAATGACCTTAAAAGGTCTCTCCCAACCTAAGTGGTTCTAGGATTCCATGAAATAAACATACTGCCCCATATAAATGCCACACCAACCTACACTTATTTCATTTTAAGTATAAATTAGAAGAGTACAGAGCTGTGAAATGCACTCTTTTCAGGGCCAACTTGGACCTGTTTCAACTGTAGAATTAGACTATAGTTGTAACTTTGGCTCAGCAGCAATGTTATGCATTATATTAATATACCTTTTAACACCTGAGAATATTTACCCTTTTCAAGAGACATTCATTAAAATGACTCTCCTTCTGGGAGACAAAAATAGAATGAGATATATCTGTTTATTCATTGCCACAGGCAAAATAAAGATTAATACACTACATAATATACAAAATACACTGTCTATGCTCCTATCATCTGGCAGAATACAAACAGCAATAAACTGCCAGGCTAAACTATCTGTAGGCAATTTTCAATGACATTTATATCTTGATAATTTGGTTTCCTGAGCTTTCAAGCATTAGTTTAGTTCAGGCCCTCTTTCAGCTGAAAAAGGTCTAACAGTACAGAATCACAGAACAATCAGAGTTGCAAGGGACTCTTGAGGACCATCAGTCCAACCCCTGCCCTGCCCAGGACAGCCCAACAATCCACCCTGTGCCTGAGAGCATTGGCCAAACACTCCTGGAGCTCTGTCAGCCTTGGGGCTGTGACCTCTGCCCTGGGAGCTGTTCAGTGCCCAAACACCTTCTAGGAGAAGAGCCTTGTCCTGGTACCCACCTAACTTCCCCTGACCTCCCCAGGAGCCATTCCCTCGGCTCCGGTCGCTGTCACAGAGCAGATCCAAGCTGCCCCTGCACTTCCTTCCGCGGGGACGTTGCATACAGCAGTGTCTCCCTTCAGGCTCCTCCTTCTCAGTCACTCCTCATGTGGCTCGTGATAGAAAACGTGTGGAAGATACAAACAAGGCCAGTTTAAAATGCATACAGTTGGGCAGATTCTTTCCACAAATTTTGTTTCTTGGTGGTCCTCATGCAGGATAAAGTGGGGAACTGGACTACTGATGAACTTCTTGCCCTCCTATTTAGTCAACACAGAACTGAAATTTCACTACGGGCCAAACTACACACTCCAGTAACAGCAGGGAACAGCCTATCCAGTGGCACGGGGGACAGCACCATCATGGCACACGTAAAAGATGAATGCTTCTGTTCTGAGAAAAAGCTCACTGGTATGACTTTACCTTATTTTTGCCTCAGGTTTGTAAAATATTATTTTAATCTAGGTCCAAGGAACACTTTTTGCAGCTCTGAGACTCCTTTTAGTACTCTGAATTCAGAAAGCAACAAATGTACCACTCTACCATTGCACAGATATATGCTCTTCAAATTCATTACTGATAGACTACTAATGACACACTCTCTTCTCTTGTAAAACAAAGTTGTTAAAAAATCCCCAGAAACAAACCAACCAAACAAAACCCCTCCAAAACAAACCACAAGCACTAAACCAATAATAAATGAGGTTGCAATATTCCATGCCACATGAACCTGCTCAGGGAAGACATAGGATCGGTCGCCACAGCAGAATATAGGTATCATTCCTAACTGAAACTATTTGCTAGTTAGTTATGTATTGACTTCTCAGGGTTACCTCCTCAATAAAGACCAACAACAAGGCAAACCACAAGCATTATTGACAAAGACTTCCAATATAATTTTTCACCACTACTCTGTACCTGTCAGGAGGTAGATCTGGCTTTAGGAGAATCGACTTGAGATACTCTCTTACTGCACGATTATCGGTCTTATCCACATTGATCACTGCAAAGCAAATTGGAATGGACATAATTAGTTATCGATGGTTTTTCACCTTTTAGAAGAAAGAGCATGAAGAAATTCTTCTTTAATGTTTTGGTGTGTCAAGCAATGGTTGTGAACAAAGTCCAAAAGGTATGGAAAAACGTTTTTAAGGAACAAATCTCATGCAGCCCTCTGTATCAGTTAAGATATTTATAAAACAGTTAAGGTGTTCCAGTTACAGATAATATATAGTGTTTTATTTATTAAAAGAATTAGATAATTTATGGACTTACCCTGACTTTCTCCATGCAAAAGTCTGACAGACTATTAGTTCCCTTTTAAGCTCAAAGTAAATTTCTCTATACCCATTTTTATGGGTAAAATCTCACTTTTGTTAAAGAAAATATTCAATTAACCACAAATATTCAGCATACTCAAATCTGATTAGACACAAATAAGAGATGCCTGGTGAGACTCGGGGTCGACCAC
>NW_008659950.1:0-37565 GCF_000695815.1 Acanthisitta chloris
AGGGTGCCTGTGCTGGTTCCAACCCCAGCTTATATCTCTGTGAGAATGCTTGGCTCCCCACCCCATGTAGGAATGCTCAGCTTCCCCTCACCCCCTGAGGTGAGGCATCTCACCATGGGTAACTCGATGCACACCTGAGTCCCAGACAGCCCATTAAACAGAGACAACCCCCTGGGGGAGCCATCGGGGACCAGGAGGAGGTAAGGATCACTGCCCCACTTGCTGCTTTAACCCTTGTGGAGACGACAATAAAATACATACCATTGGCTACCCCCACACTGCAACCCAGGACACCAGAACACATCTAGGCTCTAGTAATGTGCTGGTACTTACTTGGTGCTGCCTCTCAGTTGCCCAACAGTTCACCTTAAAAGGCCACAAGTTAATAGGAAAGGGCTCATTATAATGCCTGCTGAAATGTTTCAAAGCTGGTTTTCTCTCCAGGAAAGAAGGTCCTTTAGGCAATGTCCTTCTGCCTGCTTTCAGGGAAAGGTTAACTTAAATGCACCTATCTTCTCTATGCTGTTTCAAAGCTCCTAATGTATAATTGTTCATATGTCTGTCTTTATTCCCTTAAGTAAAAGGTGTGGTGGAAGGCATGATCTGCCCTGGCAGCAATTACCTAGGACTAACTAAGCATGTGCTGTGAGACATGAGTATGTATGTTACCAAACTGGAACTGAAGCATTTTGTGTCCGTTCTGTAAAAATGCAAATGTTCAGCATTGTGAAGACTTGGCTCCTAGTTTTGTATTCTCAGTTTAATTCAAGAAATGAAAGTGTTTTCCTAGTTTGAGATATTAAACAAAATATTTGTGCTTTTTTTTGACACTCTGTACTCCATGGTGTGCTGTCCTGTGGAAAGCCCTGTCAGTACTGGTATGGCTGATCCTGTGGTCAGAAATGTGGATGAGAATAAAACTAAAAATCATATGTAGAAATGAAGCAGCTCTGAGAGTTGAGACACATGTAGGAAATCAAAGCTGAAATTTCTTTGGTTTTTTGCCAAAACCCTTGAAGAAACCTTTCAAAATATCGGTGGCTAGCTTAGAGCTTTCAAGAGGCATAATTCTGAAGTCAATCCAAGTTTTGAAAAAAGAGGGAATTAATTTTTGTGAGGCTTTTCCTTGTGTGTTGAGCATTTCAGGCTCCACATATATGCACTGCTAATAAAAGCGCTAAGGTGCAAGCATGGACACTGGAGTGTGTGTGTTCATCCTGTGGTGTTGAAGTACTCCCTGACTCCGTCTGGACTGCACCAAAATGCCTGGACAAGCTTCTGGGCATAGCCAGCTCAAACAGTTGCTCCCCATGTTTGGCAGGGATGAGATTGGCCCAGGTTGTCCTGCTCGCACCAACAGTTGGCAGTGCTGTTACAGCAGCCTGGCATGTACCTGAAAGGAGGCTGTAGCAAGGTGGGGGTTGGTCTCTTCTCTCAGGTAAGAAGTGACAGGACAAGAGAAAGTGGCCTCCAGTTTTGCCAGGTGAGGTTTAGGTTGGCTATTAGGAAAAAAATGTCACTGAAAAGGTGGTCAGGCATTGGAACAGGCTGCCCAGGGAAGTGGTTGAGTCACCATCCCTGGAGGTATTTAAAAGACATATAGATGTGGTGCTGAGGCACATGGTTTCGTGGGGGACTTGGAAGTGTTAGGTTAATGGTAAGGCTTGATGGTCTTGAAGATCTTTTCAGCTGTAATGATTGCATGATTCCATGATTGCTGTCTATGTGGTGTGGTTGATGCTACCACACTATTGCTGTTCTTTTACAGAGGCAGGCTCTTCAGTTCTTCTGCTGGCTTCACCGCAGGGCAGAGCCTCACTAAATGGGCTGAAGTGCTTATTGATGGGCATAGTGTCAATTGTCCTTTAATTTCACCATGTGTTGCAAAATTCTGTGAACAGCTCTGCTGTGAAACACGTGTGCTTACTCTCTGTGCGTGTCCTCAAGGTTATAAAGGCACTAATCTGTGTGTTTTGCAGACTGAAATTTCTTTGCTCTGTCATTAGAAAAAGGCCAATTTCCATGTTGCATGAGAACTGCTCAGACTGATTAGCATGGAAATGAATGTGCCTTAATCAGCTTGGGGTGAGGAAAGCTCAAAATTAATTCAATACATTAGTTTCACTATAAAAACATATTATAGCTGTTGCCACTAGTGACCATTATAGTTAAAAATGCTAAATAGTCTCTCATTCCGCACTGTGTTTATGCCAACTCATCACTTTGTAAATAATTTGTTTTCCAAACTAGATTTTCTCTATTTAATCTTTGCCCCATAAAGCAGTTTGGGGGAAGGGCAATCAAGACAGAAACATGCAGGGAGGGATATCAAAGAGGAAGAAGATGCTGACTTGAAACTTAACCCTGTGTTCACTGGAGTGCTGTGTATTATATCACACTGCTTAATGCGTTGAATCCAGCTTATAAAGAGTTTCTTTCCTAGCCCTTGTCCTCTGGAGACCATTTCAGTGACAACTGTGAGTGGCAAATGAGTGGCTGAAATATGAAATGCAAGTGAGAAATTCTCTAGTGATATATCTATTTTTTTTAAAATTACAAGATGTATATAATTAGAAAAAAATCTTTGTGATGAAAAGGTATTAAATTAATTTGTGTTCTTCCTGTTCAGGAGACTGTATAATTCAGGGACTCTGTAACTACAAAGAGACTTTTATATTAATAAGGCATATCTATTCTATCTAAAGTGGTGCAGAAGAAACTGTTAAATTAAAAAAACTGCCACATGTCCTGTGAGCATGTATGTAGAGGAGTGTGCCCGTGTGTTTTGTCTTAGAGCACTTCTAGGCATGAAAAATACCCTGTTCTGGGTAACTTGAAATTTAGAGGTTTAATACAAGTTGCTCAGAAAGTCAAGCATGTGACAGGCACATCAGTGAGACTGAAAAACTGAAGGAAGTTTTTTTTTTTTTAATTTATTATGAGATTAAATGAGACTCCTAAGTGAAATAGGATGTAAAACTCCTTAAAATTCAAAAATAGTCTTCAAACTATTTTGATAAATGTGAATGAGTGAAGCAATTTGAAGGGTCATCTGCTCAGGAAAAAAAACCAAGGTAGTATGGAGAAGTGAGACTGCAAAGGATCATGAAGCTGCTGTGGTTCTTAGAGAAACCAGTAGTGGTTTGGTAGGACTTCAGGTTGTCTGTTCAGAAGAGATGGGACTGGGAAATTACTATAGAAAACAATCAGTAGGAGCTGGAAGCAGTCAAGAAGTGAGGATTTTAGAAGAAAAGGAAAGTGTATCAATCAGTTCAGCTGTGTCAGGAGGAAGCAGGCATTCTACCTTACCAGGAAGCAGAAGAAAAGCTTGTGCACTTGATTAATTCGAAGGTATGTAGCACTTCAGTAATGTAAAAGAAGGGTTTCATCCTGTGTAATTTTACATGTCAGCAGTAGGCTTTTTCATGTAAACTACTTATCTTCAGCCGCCTTTACCTTGGTTGAGAGAAAAGGGCACTTACAAGAGGAGATGAACTATAACCTTCAAGTACATGTCTAAAACAAGCCAGACGAATTGCACTCTAAAAGTGTCTGTTTCTGTCCATTGACTATAAAAGGAGTGTGGTGTGACTAGTGCAGATAGAGATGTCTCCACTGAAGACACTTACATGTAGTTGGATGGATTCCTTTGGGTTTTTTTAATTAATATTAAATTATCCATCAGTTGGCTCAGTGCTGTCTCCAAAGTTTTAAGTACTGCACCCTTTGAAAGCTATTGACAGGGGAAGGAGGTTCACAACACTTAGTAAATTGAAAGTATTCAGTGTAATGCACATTTTGAGTCAATATGATGTGTGTGTGCTCTTATTCACTTTTCTTCTGTGTGGGTTCCTGGTATCATTAGAAGTCTATCCAAGATATCTTGGAGCATCATGACTGCAATTCAAGCCAAACCCTTGTTTGGATAGCACGTGGTTGAAAGCCACACCCTGGTGTGTCAGGAGGAATCACTGTGTAATCAAAGAACTGCTAAATATGATGTCATGGTAATAGTACTTGCTTTCTGAGCATTACTTTTAGTAGTGTGTTGTGATTTATCTTGCTTATTTTTCTGGAAACCAATGCATACAGTTACATGAAAATATTATTGATAGCTGTCAGCTTTCTGGGCTGTCTCATCTGCCTTTTCCAAAGATGAGGTCACTGAGCTTTCTGAATTACTAGTGTGTTTTATGATAGAACAGGGTAAAATCATGTTCACTGTAATAAAGGTAGACTCTTAAGGGCCTTTTGTGTTGCATTAACAAGGCATTTTAAGGAAGTAGAATATCAAATTCATGTTTAATGTTAGAGACATTAATGTCTTCAAGTTTATACATGTTACATCATGGAAGCAGAAAAAGGTAATACTTGAAACAGCTTCTTCCTTGCCTTCCTCTTTTCACAAATGAACATTAAAAATTTAGAAGTATAGGTAAGAATGGTTTAAGAGTATTTTGTATCAAATTGGAAGTGAGGAAAGTATGCAGTCTTCAACAGAAATGCTCTAGTCTGCTGGTTTTTGTGGAGAGAGCCCACAAACAAAAAATTCCCAAAAAAAACCCAACATGTGCTGGCAGAGCAGAGCAGATGGCTGAGACTAGGTATTAAACTGTGACTTGTTAATGTATGGAAGGGCTTGTTGGGGCTGCCTCTCTTCGTGGCCTTGTAAGATGGTCTGGGTTTAAACTGATCTCTTATAAATTACTTAATCTTTTTCTCCCTATCTCTTATGAATAAAAGGACTCCAATAGAGTTTGTTTTTTAATCATGTCTCTTTTTATAAACAGTTGATAGTCTCTAGTTTTCTAGCAGAACCTTGTCTTCATTTGGTCCTTTAGACTTGAATGCAATAAAGAAAACTAATTATTTTCCCCAATGCTGCATTTCTATTTCCCATCTGTTGTATATGTCCAGATACTTCAAAGTATCTGCAGTGGTGCAGCTGGAGTTGAAAGACCTTGTGTGAGAAGTAGTATTTACAGGTGCCATCAGCTGATGTCATGCATCTCTTAAGTATGCGTAGGACAGAATTAAGAAACTGTTTATCACTTCCCACTAACAGTATCTTGTGGAGTGAAGCTGGCCAAAGGGGATGCTTGTATCCTTCCTATCTCATTTGTGACTGCATCTGTCTTGAGATGCTAGGTGAAGTCTGGGAATAAGAGGGATAGCTGCCTTGCCAGATTGCAGAAAGTGTGCAGGAAAGGAATTGATTGATTTAAATCAGTTGAACTACATCTGTTGCATTGCTTTGCTTAGTTAAAATGGATGTTTTAATGTTTTGTTTTAAAGTATCACCCCTTCACTGTTGGTTTGGGGAATCTTTTTGTCTGGGTTTTTTATGTGGTGGTGGTTTGGGGCTTTTTGTGGGTGTTTCTTTTTTTGCATGTATGTGAAATCTTTAGCTAAATTATGACAGAGCTAATAAGAATTTAATAATTGCTTTGGCTGTTCCATAAAGTATTCCTGATGAAAAAAATTGATGTGGAAGATCTTTCATCTTCCTTAATTTCTCTTAAAAAGATAAAGTAAGCCTGGCAAAACTTCCAGCAAAATGCTGACTGGAATTGTAGAATGCCTCACGTTTGAAGGGACCCATAAGGATCACAGTCAAGCTCCCTGCTCCTCACAGGGCTAGCTAAGACTAAACCACATAAGTAGAATTTATCGGAACAGGCTAAACATATCAGGTAAGAAGTTTGCTCATAAATGTGTGTACTTGGGCTACAGAAGTAAATGCAGACTAAACACAGCCATTGGGAGCTGACCTGCAGAAGACAGTGAGAACTCACAACATCCTCCTCTGTGGAGACTGTGTTACCACTCTGTGCTGTACCCTGTCCTGTTTTTTTATGAGCTTCCTCAAAGTTCAAGTGGGACCTTAAAGTATTTACTGATAGTAATAATATAGTACTTAGTTATCTGAAAACTCCTTACCTCCCTGCTTCCTTCCACTGTTTCCTTGTGAACTGAAGTGAGCTAAGGATAATTAAGTCCATATCTTCGAGTCCTTTAGTCTGGGTGACATTTCTCTCTGTTTCTTCCCAAGGTATAGTTCTCTGTGCCCTCTCTTGCTTCCACCCTCCCATTACAGAGGAAACAATGTGATATGAAGGCATCAGTCATCTCATTAAAGATGCAAACTCCTTTCTATACTAATCTATTAAAGGTGTTGATAAAAACTAAGCATGTTTGAGACTGGAGAGAACCTTCTATTTTTCCCTATTGGCTTTTGCCCTCTCAAGGGCAAGGCTACTGGAAGGAAGTCCAAGAGGCAGGCAAGAAGCTGTATGGCTGGCAAGGTCTGCTGTATGGCTGACACTTAACTTCATGTATCCCTTCCATCACCCATGAAAACTTTGTTGCACAGCCAGATGTTGAATGCTAAACACTTCTTTATAAGGGTGAAGTCTCTACTCTTGATATTTTTGAGCAGAGGCAATAATAATAACTGATGTATAAACAAATATTTCCAGTGAACTCTTGAGCTGCACTCAAAGAAGCAGCATTGCTGTCTGACCAGTGTTGGAATGAATACATGAATAAGCAGAAGATTTTGATGCAACTGATGTTTTATTCACATCTTAATTCTTATTTGAGTGTATATCAAGGCACCTTGCACATCCTGATATTGCTGCAGTGAAAGCCAGAGATGTTCCATCAAATGGTAAATACCAATAGTTGCCTGTCACTGCAGAGTTTTATTTTTTTTAAAAGTAGTTAGTTCTTTTCTTGCACTTTTTACTTTGAACTTACGCATTTGTCTGGAATCTTTGTCAACTTGGCTATTCCTCCTCCCCTTCCAAGATATTACCTGGGGGAAACTGCTGGTTAATAGTATCCTGTGCTATAATCTTCAGTTCTTCACACAGACAGCTTATCAAGTGTGCAGAAATGAACCACAGCTCTGATCATCTGGCTAAGGGGATTAATGTCATCTAGTGCGGTGTGTTGGTACCAAACAGAATTACAAGGAGCAGGAAAGGTTTGGAGACTGAGAGAAGTGAGTTGAGAGAGGAGGGGTTTAAAACCCCTCAGGAAATCAGTAGCCATCTCAATTTGCAACTTTTGTAGTTAATATACTGTGTGCAGCAAAATGTCCTCTCTGGAACTGGGGGCTGTACTTGATCAGGAGGTGTCAAAGAGGATGTTTGGTATAACACTGCTGTTCAGATGAAACAACTATAATCAGATAACACTGTGATGAAATGTTGTCCTGGATTTCCTCTTCTTAAACCAAGTGTGTAAATATTTGTGGCATTTAAAATGCATATTTAGTGTTTGTGGTAGTTTGTTTAGTCTTACTAGGCATATAAGGATGTGGAACGTGAACTAGGTGTTATATAAATGTGGGTATAATTAACTTTATTCAGTCAAGACAGTGAAAGCATGCTCTGTGCACTATGCAGTAGTTGATAAATGCATTTATATAGGGCCATTCTGTTCACCTGACAAAAAATGGGTCATTAATGGCACGGTCAACTTAAAATCTGAAGCCACACCTACACTGCAGGCACAGAAGTGAATACGGGCTATATTAGCTTGCTTGATGTGTCCTATCTAAACTGCACCAGAACAAGCTTGAGCATCTCTGCCACATTCTGGTCATGTCTGAAGTGTCTGTAGACAAGTTGCTAGTTTAAACTACAGAATCAGAGATGCTGTTCACATTTTCCTCTTTTTTTGTTCCTTTCCTCTGCTATGTTAAGCATATTTGAAACTAGGGAACTTCTTAGCAATTTCTATTGCTATGTAACTGAAAACTAAATCAACACAAACTCAGCTTCCAGGAGATCTGTATGTCTGAGAAGGGTGTTAGCAGATATGGACAGTACTCTCCTGTGAAGAAATAATTGCATGAGGGGACTACCAAAAGTGTATGGTCCTGTGCACTGGAGGTTCCCCTGGGCCTGGTAATGGGGATCTCTGCACTTACCAATCTGAGCACTCCAGAACTGGTCCCAGGTCCCTCTGGAATTCCCAGTTTGTGGCTTCAAGTCCCTTTGACTCCGTGCTCCATGCTTTAATATTTTATTATGTCAATATTGGGGGAGAGGGAGGAGTGTGTGTGTGCAGGTATGAGAATAGAGTTGAAATTTGATGTGGATGATAGAGCTGCTTTATAATTACAAAACGGCACCTTTTGTGCACCACAGGTTGGTTAGTGTGTTGGGGTTTTGTGTTGGTAAGTTAACTGGGTCACTACAGTGCCGAGTGGTGTTTTTATTCCCAGGTAGGGGAGTGCTTAATAAATCTATCCAAAGCTATTAAGTAAATTTTATGGCTCAGTCAGCTTTTCCCTGTATTTGGTTTTCAGGAACAGGACAGTTGCGAGAGTTTTCAGATTGCTTAGTTCACATGTGAAGTTTGAGCCCACCAAATTTTTCTTAGGAATTCCTTTTCCCCCAGTTACTCATCAAGTTGTTTTAAGAGGTGATCAGCACTAAACAAAATCAAGGCTATAAAGCATAATGCTTAACTAGCTAACTCTGCTTTTTTTGATCATCAGTAATGCAGCCAGGTGTATTAAAAGGCTATGGAAGTTGCTCCCACAGGATGTGGACTCAGGAGAAAATGCCATGTAAAAAGCCTCTGTCTCCCCTATTCCCCAAGCTCCCCATTCTTCCCCTATTTTAATAGTAAAGCTTTTAGATATCAGTTACATTCTTTTTCTTCAGTGTTATGTGGCTGACTTGAGATGTGGAAAAGTTTTGTCTAAAGCTCTGTTTAAGGAAATATAAAATAATTTGGAACTTTAACTAAAACTGATGGGGAAAGGAATTAAGGTTGTTTGTACAGATGGGGTTAGAATGGAAATATTTAATCTACATGTAGGTATTTCCAGAATACCTCATATGATTTGGTAACCTGATCCACCTTTTCCATTAAAAACGGGCACTTTGGGTGTCTTATCCAATTTAGAAACCTAGTCCTGAGTACTTTTTCACTTTTGCCTGTTTTAGACTAGTTCAGCTCTATTGAATTCCATGAATTTTTATGGACTTGAAACTGATGTAAAATGAGAGAAGGCTCAGTTTAAAGTAACTGCCAGTAATCTGATAAGAATATTCAGGTGTCATGGTGTCAGCCTTTTGGTTTTGAGTTGGAACTGAGTAATATCGTTACTGGAGTCAGAGTTATAGCACCACACTAGGCGTATGTGAGATCAGGAAGTGGCCTTATTCTTTCTGATCCTACTTGTATCATCTGAGATTGGAAAGATGGCCAGGCAAATAGGGAGGTAAGCTGGAGGAGGAAATAGAATCATTTAGGTTGGAAAAGACCTCCACTAAACCGTGGTCTATGCCACATCTACAAGCTTTTGAAATATTTCCAGGGATGGTGATTCAACCACTTCCCTTGGCAGTCTGTTCCAATGCTTGTCAACCCTTTCCCTGAAGAAATTTCTCCTAATATCCAATCTAAACCTCTCTTGGCACGACTTGAGGCCATTTCCTTTTCTCCTTATCACTTGTTACCTAGGGCAAGAGACCAACCCACATCTCACTACAACCTCCTTTCTGGTGGTTGTAGAGAGTGATGTGTTCCCCTGCCCTGGGCCTCCTTTTCAGGCTCCCAGCCTGGAGCTCCCAGCTCCCCCAGATGCTCCTGTTAAGACTTTTGCTCCAGACCCTTCACTAGTTTGCTTTGAACCAACACCTTTTGAACATGCTTCAGCATCTCAATGTCTTTTTGATGGTGCTGGGTGAGCACAGCATTCAAGGTGTGGCCTCACCAGTGAGGGAGGAGCAGGAGGAGGATCATTACCCTAGTCTTGCTGGCCACAATGTTGCTGGTACGAGCCAGGATGCCATTGGCTTTCTTGGCCACCTGAGCACACTGCTGGCTCCTGTTCAGCCACTGTTGACCAGCATGCTGAAGAAGCCTGCCCCCTTTCTGCCAGGAAGCTTCCCAGCCACTCTGCCCCTAGCCTGTAGTGCTACATGGGGTGATTGTGATCCAAGTGCAGGACCCAGCAACTGACCTTATTGAACTTCATACAATTGGCCTCAGCCTATACATCCAACCTGTCTGGATACCTCTGTAGAGCCTTCCTATCCTCTAGCTGACCAACAGTTCCACCCAATCTTGGTGTCATTTGCAAACTGTCTGAGAGTGTACTTGATCCTCTTGTCCAGGTCATTGATAAAGATATTTAGCATTAAACTATTGGTTTAATGATAAGGTAAGCCTTCAGTACCTTTCACCAAACCATTGAAAATGTCTCTGAATGTATTCATGGTCTTTCTCCTCCTGTATGGTGATGCACTCTTGACAGCAGATGGGGAAGCCTGCACTGTTAATCTTATAAACTGTCATAGTTGAAAAGGAAACTCCCTTCTCCAGTGTTCCCAATATAACATCACTGGTCTATGCCAAAGTGTATTAGGAGGGGCTGGGGAAGGAAAACAAAGCTTTGAAACCTTTCATATCGATTTTGTCTCTTTTGCATCACATATGAGCAAGTAGGTAAATATGAGACTATTTTTAAAGCTACTTTCTCCTTCTGCAATAATTTGGCACAGGTTCTGAAGCTTACTTGTTGAATAAACTTCTCAGCAACTGCCCTTTGATTACTTCTAAATGTAGATTACAGCTGTCCTTTTGGGAAAGGCACATAGCTCAGCATGTGAGAAACTGACACCTTTTTCTCTCCTTTTCAGAGTGTCTCCTCTACAGAAGTCTGAAATAGTAGACATGGTCAAGAAACACGTCAATGCCATAACACTTGCCATTGGGGATGGTGCCAATGACGTAGGAATGATCCAGACAGCTCACGTTGGAGTGGGGATCAGTGGCAATGAGGGCATGCAGGCAACCAATTGCTCGGATTATGCCATTGCACAGGTCAGATGCAAAAAAACAACTGCCATATTGTCGTGTGAGAAATGCATTGTGCAGCCATGTAGTGCTCAATGGATGCTTCTAGTCTGCTTCTAGCCTTCAAGCTAGAAGCATCTCTGCTTGTTTCCTTTGCCAGGCCACTGTCTAAAATGTATTTTGGATGTATTTTGGGGATTCATTATTATGATTTTTCATTCTTCAGGGCAAAACTCCACCTCTTTTCAAAGTTTTAGTTTCATCCTGAGAGCTGTGCAGTGTCTTAGTTCTTCAGTAATCAGGGAAAAAGCACTTTCCGTGATGCTTATGTTAATATGCTTTTAAGTAACTTACTTGTCTTGGTGCAAGCTCTTTTGTCTTCCTATGAGTAGGTGTGTGTGAGTTTGGCTGTTTGGCAGTTCTTGATTTGAGGCGTCTGCTCCTTTATTTTTATTTCCTCCACCCCTCTGATGCACCCAGATTTGGTCACAGTTCTATAGAGCTGGCCAGTGTTTTCATTTTACATATGTTATGTTGAATGTTATTTGGGTGAGTGCTCCCAAACTGTCCCATCAAATTCAGGATTGATTACTTCAGCTAAAAAGGAGAGTAAAAAGCCTTATATTTTCTTGTTTTACTGAAGAAACTAAGGTGTAGAATAAAGATTTTAAAAGTAAAATAAGAAAGGAAAGAGATCCTTCAGTTGCTGGGCATCCTCTGAATACTATGTACAGCTGAGGTGCTCTGTGTATGTGTTTGAGACTGATGCAGGGCAAAACCAAATGGAGCTGATGGAGCAGATACAATCCACTCTCCTCAGTGACCTATGAGCTTCAACTGTTCCCTACTGGCAGGGCACAGGCAGATTTGTTCTACCAAGTGATATGAAATGCTACTGTCTTTTGATGGTTTAAGGAGCAGATGAGGTTTGGAAAAGGCATGGACAATGCTGCTGTTTGCACAGATAGCTGTTTATTGTGTTAACCCTGCTGAGAAGTAAAGTGGCAGTCTTGTGTTGCTGCTCTATTCTGCAGTCTGATGAAACACACTTTCAGGTTTGAATAACTGAGGCCTTTCACCAAATTTGTCTTGAGAATTTTAGGCTGCTTTATTAAGTACTTATTCTGTCATAAACAGTAGCGTTTTCCAAACGCATAGCAGTATAGAAACTGCCATAATCATTCAGTCTATGGTATCTTGTAATGACTCTCATTGTTAACATCTGTGGACTATACATTGCTTGTGCTGTATAATTAAATTAAGTGCTCTTTACTTAGACTTTCTCAGATAATTTATTACTTCTATTTTAATAACTAAGCAAAAGCAGTGAGAGTTTTGACCATAGAAGGCCCTACACACCTAATTTCTTTTGTGTTGCAGTAGCATTAAATCTGGAGAAGCAATTCCACACTCATGTTACTTCTGCATTAACAAAATCCTCTATATTGCAGTTTGGTGTTAGAATATGAAAGTTGCTCTTGGTTTAGATTCCAGTCAGTGAATTACTGACAGTGAAGAATCTTTAGTTGAACATGAAACAAAAGTTGCTCACACCAGCACTGAACTGTAGCTTTCAAAAATTAGTAAAACACCATGGAACTGTATTTTTGTGTGTGTGATCATGTAGAAGAGCTTTGTGCTTGTTAGAAAACGTATAAGGAAATCCCTCTTGTAAAGGAGACTAATATTGTGTGGTAATGTGTGCTTCAAAAAAAAAAGTGTTCAAAAGAAAAACTTGATCTCTGTGGAGTATATTTCTTTCAGCGAAGACATATAACTCCCACTAAAATGTTACTGTATGTGCATGCCTTGAAGGCAGAGCATGTTCTTATTGAGTAATTTAAGACGACCGCTATAATGTAACATCTCATGTTCAAATGGTATTTCAAATGCAGTGGTGCCAGAAGTAGGCACTTACGGAGGAGAAAGTCTCTATATAGGCTCGTTCAGGATTCCAGGGGGAATCAAAGCATAAACCAAACAAAAATAAAAAGCCAACTTGTGACTCTACTCCAAATAGCTTCCACAGGTGCAAGGAGCATCTGTTTGAATCATCCTTTTCCCTTGAACTGATACTGCACCAATGATCTCTATTTAGAGAATTCCCAAATCAAATGACCTGTTTGGAGAGACAGTAGTAGACTTTAATCACTTTTTTCCTCAGTAAATGGCTTAATCATCTTAATGCAGAGAGCATCTGGTGTCTAGGGACTGTTTCCTTTTCTTAATTAGGGAAGCTTCTTTCTTAAACAAATATTCTTGTTTTGATTTTTTTTCTTCTTCGGAAAAATTGGTTTGTATTGTGCATGCATTTTCACTGTCTGAAAACTCCCCAACATGCCATCACCTCATCCTTTAATCAAGATGGGGGTATCTTTCTAGGAGATAATCTCTGTATAAAAGAAGTTACACTAGGGTTGATACAGCCATGACCGAAAATGTACAGAAACTGTTTCACAGGTAGGCTGGCCAGATGGCTGTAATGTTCCCTGCTGATTTAATACCCTGTAAATAAAGTAGTGTCCAGACAAGGGCAGTGTCGTAGTAGAGGCCCTGTCCTTAGTTTTGCTCTATGCCAGTAACTGTGCTTTTGCTTAATTTCATCATCAAAACAGATTTAATTCTTTGCCATGTCTTAATGGAACTCTTCACCAGTGTGAGCAGCCTCAGTGTGTTATTTAGGCTACAAATATCTTTCGTGCTGAGCTCTGCACAGATGAGAGCAGTTAATGTTTGGATTTTTCATTGGCTTGAGCTCCAGAGAAGGCTATATATCCAAGATGGTCACTCGTTAGATTCAGCAGAGAGGTTTTCAGGGTGCCTTTGACTATTATTTACAAGAGGTTTGGGGTGACTTGTAAGCACATAGTAGCAGGTTTCCCATCATGTCTGATGTGTTTTCTTAGTGATTTTGATGAGGAAAGTTGTTGCTGCCCTGCATATTAACTTGAGGCATTAGATGTTTAAGAGGTCATCTACTCCCTTGTGGCTGTCCCAGTTCCAGCCCTGGCTCAAGTTGGGCAGAGGCTGAACCGTGAAGCTTGGTTCACTTTTGTTTTCTCTCCTCCTTTGCTGGCATATCCTAACATACCTGAGTTGCTGATGCATGTGAGAGGGGCTGTCCTTACAGGATTTGCGGTTCAGTGATTTCAGTGCTGGAAAGCATGGGAGCAGAGCTATCTCACGGCACTCCTACCTCATTACTGTAGCTTTCAATTTCAAATAAGCTTGGGTTAAAATAAATGATCTAGAATCTAAATTTTGAAAGTCAGTCTAGTCCTGTCAAGTCACTTTGTGGAAAAGGAAGCAAAGCGAAGCAAATAACGGTCCCACCTTAGTGTCCAAGATGCCTTTGGGTACACACATGCTAAACAGTAACCACAGTCAGCAGTTTGAGCTGTCGGTAACTGGACAAGAGAGGAATGCTGCAGGCCATAAAAAAAGTTCACTGACAAAGCCAAGACTAGAAAATTATGCATTGCCCAAACTGGATTACGAGACTGGTTCTATAAAAGTCCGTTTTCAGAAATACTGAATTTGAGCTGTATTTGTGGGTCAAACTAGCATTAAAAGGTACATGTTTGGATAAGATTGATTTACTTGCCCTGTTTGGGAAATGCTTCTTTCTTTATACAGTATTTTAGAAGCTTTGTATGATACAAGGTTGCATACGTTTTGTGGGCTGAAAATGTTAACATAAATATCTGTTCTTTATAAATTACTGTAGGCATCTGTTTTTCCACTTGTGTTCTCTGTTTGTGCATTTTATTTCCTCTCAAATATTCTAATTATTAGACTGTTCATTCAGCAGAGGGAAAGGAGATTCCAAACCTTGTAAACATTCAAACACTGATTCTTCTATCAGGATGGTAATACCAACTGAAGACTTCTTGCTGTTTAAAGCCAGTGAAGAGCACTTTCAAACATTCAGAAGTTTTGCTACAAAAGAAGACTTGACCTGTAAATATTTTAGGTGTTTTCTGCATTGTATGTTCTGCTAAGCTATTTAAATATTGCATTTGAAGAGTTTTCATAGCTGATTTGAGGATTTACCTGTTTTGTCCTGAGGGCAGGACTTTTCTTTAACCGTATATGTAAATACATCTTTTCTGTCTTTCAGTTTTCCTACTTGGAGAAGCTGTTGTTGGTCCATGGTGCTTGGAGTTACAATCGAGTTACCAAATGCATATTGTATTGCTTCTACAAGAATGTGGTTTTGTATATTATTGAGGTAAGTGTATCTAAATGCATGGGGTTTACTGGTGCTTGCTCCTCAAAATTGTCTCCTATAAAAGGTAAAACTCATCCAAATGGATTGAGCTAAAGGGACTGACTATTTTTTCCTATGTTAACTTAAAATTCAGTTTCCCTGAAGTTAATTCACTTGAATCTTTTAATGATTGTAAAAGGAAAACCAAACAGTTCAGTATAGCGAAGCCTTGGATATGAGATGATAGGGACAAAATTCGTTCCTTCTGTGCAGATGTTCTTATTGAAAGCATATTTGTATTCATGGTAATATTTGAATTAGAGCTTATATTTATAAAAAGCTTGAATTTGGGACTAAATTTAGATCAAAAGTTTATTTAATAGAATTGGGAAGAACTCTATAGCCAAATATTTGCCCTGTTTTTTTGGAAAGAAAGGGTATAATTTTGTCCTAAAATGCTGGTGAAATTATAAAATTAATAAGATTAATAAGATTATTTGATTTAGTAATTAAAATGTAGCTCACTGTCTTTTGAAAATTAACTGCATATGTCAAGTAGCAAAACTAGATTTTAAATAGGGTTGAAAACTGTTGTGATTATTAATACATTGCATTTCAGTCTGCTTAGGTAGGAGTGTAGTTCTCATGCTGCAAGGCATAGTCCTGAATTTAAGAAGTATCAGGAAGGGATTTGTAGAAGTCTATGTGCATATATGTATATATATTAGGTTTTCTATTTCTTTCTGCAGTTAAGCAGCCATGAATGAGGTGAACAGATAAGAAAAATTAGAACACTTAAAATGAGGCAGATAGTTATACCAATTACAGGAGACAGTGGGTAGGTAATGTTTTGCTGTTCAGTAAGTCATATAATGGTTAGTGTGTGCATACCTGACTCTCAGGGTTTGATCATCTTTTATGCATGATATTAGGCTCTTAGAGAAGAAGTGTTCTCCACTAACTCCCTTTTTCCTGTGCTATTTCTGAATTAGCTGTTGGCTGTTATAATTTCAACACAGATTAGTCTACTGCAAGAGAGTTACCTCATAAATTGTGTTTTTAGTAAGGGTTTTTACATGCTGTTGGAGATGACAATAATACTTGTTATTGTGCAAAAGAAATATAAATAATGTTAAAAATAACTTTTTTGTAGTAGGTTTCTAAGTGAGCATGGGAATTGGTGAGGTTTTCCCTGAATTGTTCAGAAAATGCTTAACAGCATGAGTCTGAGAAGATTTTGGCTTGGCTTAACAGCCAGAAACTCTGTGTTCATGATTGCCTTCTACAATTCTTTGCTTCCAAAATTAGTTTTAGAAGTCCTGCTTCTTGCACATTGTAGCACTGTGTCTTTGCTTCATTTACTATAATATGATAAATAAATTAAATTCTGCATCATATGTTGTATGGCTAAATTATGCCTTTCCATGTGAGCAGCTGTGCCAAGGGGTTGAAGACAAGTGAAGGTCCCTGGGACCTCTAGGTAGTTTAATCATTTTACCGTAGAGAGGAACTATATTAGCCAGATATCTCTATGTGGTACATAGAATGCAAGTCTGCTCTAAGAACGTGAGGTCAGGTGTTGTCTTCGCTGTTTTAGTCTGTGTTTAATTCTTTCTGCATACTGTACTGAGGCAAATGAGCTTTTGTGTCTCTTGATGTCCATGACTGAGGGCAAGAGTCAGCTCCACAACACCTGAGCACTGAAAAATGTGTAACAAGATACAGCCCTGCACCTTGGTTATCACTCTGTGCTTATACTCTATTGACGTTGGGAGCAAATTTAAGGCTTAAGGGAGGTGATGTGACGGAAATATTCTTGTAGTCCTACAGCAATAGCAAGAGCTGAATTTAGTTTTAGTTTCCCTTGTGAGTTTGCTTTGCTTAGCAGCCTGAAGGATCTTCCCCTCCAAAACTGTATGAAACCAGCCAAAATGCCTGGAAACTCAAGAGATACCAGTTCTGGTATCCTAGGGATGCAGGGGAGGGAGAAGAGGTCTCTAATTCCCTTGTTAGCTTTACACAAAGAAAGCTGAGTTGTTTTGTGTTTCTGCTGTGAGGCTCTGGAGTGCTGATCAGATTGTGGTACAGAGTGATGTTCATGAAAGAGAAGCTCCATGAGGGAATAAATCCTTAAACTTGAGAGAATGGTAGTTAAGTGCCCAGCACTTCTGCACTGTTGCTTGTGCGTATGGTATGTTCCTGATTGTTTCCCAGTGCTCTGGACAAGCTTAATATTTACCTGTACTTCCTGCTCAGATGTGTGGTGTATGGGGAATATTCTTTTAACATCGTAATGAAACAGGGGTTTGAACTTGAACTACTTTCTAAGTTATCTTCTGAAGGATTGTACTGAGTAAATATTTATGTAGTTGAATCAAAAAGCACATCATGAATATGGCTGTCAGTTATACCTTTGTTACTGTGTCTGTTTTATTTCAGTGAAGCTTTAACACCTGAGGAATAGCTATAGTGTAAGCCTTATGTTAATGGGTTTTGCACCATTGAGGCACTGGGGCTCATCGTAACTTTTATTCACTGCTTTCCAAATACCAGAGAGAAGGAAGAGGTGGTACTCCAGCTTAGCACACAGAACATCTGGACACAACTTAGAGGCACACATTAAGATTAAATTAAGCAATGATAAATGCTTGAGAACATATTGCTGTCTCCTTTCCTAGCAGTCCACTGTTGGTATACTAAAACCTTTCATACACTTAGAACCTTATCTTGATACCAATCACTGTATACCAGTCCTACTGAAGTGTTGCATCTCTGAACATTACATTTTATCAGGTTTCCTTCAGGATCCGGGTTAAAATACAGACTTTGGGGGTTTGTGGGACATATGCTCGGGTAACTGTCATCATGGGCTTTACTCCTAAGAGATGCTGTGGGGCTGAGGCTGGTACTTATCTTCCTGCAATGGTTGATTCTTTGTGGAGCCACAGGGGCCCAGGAACTGTTTTCAGCTGCTTTGATGATCAAAATGTGCACCCATATTGGGATAATTTCATGCAGCTAGAGAGGTAGTGTAGCAGAAAGCAGGCCTTGCAGGGGAAGTGGAGATGAAAGTGTCTTTTCCCTCTTCCTTGATAAGGCCCTCCTATTATTTTTCAAGGGATGAATCTTAAGTCATGGAAGTGATAAAGTTCAGTGAAGTCTTACAAGATTTTTTCTTGGCTTAAGAGCCAGACACTCTGCATTCCTCTTCTTTCTCTGTCCTGGTCTCTCCTTTTGCCTTTCTTCATAATGGTCTTCCTGTCATTCTCTTGATTTCTCCCCTTGAATTTTGAAAATATAAACCTCAGTAAAATATGAGTAAAAAGCACAAAGAGAAGCAGATCTTGGAAATTCAAGTCCTTTTGGTGTGATTCTTAGCCTGATTCCTGAACACTTGCATATCACAGTTGCCAATGTGCCTCAGGGTATGAAGTTGAGGTTCCATTGCTTATCAGGAGAGAGGTGCAGAATCAAACCTTTCCATCCACAAACCTGGCTGATAGATTAATTGCTGCTGCTTCTCCACTCTGGCTGGCTGTGCTGGGTTTTTCCTAAGAGTGGCAAGGGAATCTACATGGGGAACTACTAGGATGGCTGCAGGGATGAAATGCAGATTTAAAGCTCTCATTGGCATCCATTCCTCTATTTCCTGTGTCTGACTGCAGTGGCAGTGTGCACTAAAGCCATTTCTGAGGAAAGCCAATCATTCCGCATCATCCTGAGGCAGGTCAGTGACAGGGTTTTGGCTTTTAAAGATTTGACAGACAAGTATTTAGGCATCCTTACAAAATACCATTTTGCTCAGTTACTTCTGTATCTGGCTTTAACTGAGTAGTGAAACAAAAGATCTGCTTCACATCTGTTGAGCAGATATATTTCACTGGAGATGATATAAAGTTGTCCTGATGACATCAGAGCTTTGAAATATAGCTGATTTCAAATGTAAAAGAATACAGGAATGTTGCTTTCATGTCATGCTTGGAGAAGTAGAAACACAGCAAGATCAAAGGTGATATCAGAAATATCAGGTAAGAGTTCAGGACCTTTGGGAATGGTTCTTTGAAAACAGTAGCATGGAAGATAGCTTTCAGGCCAGCACAATGCGCAGTAAAAATGTGCTCAGTACTTCACTGGATCATGTTGGTTTTTTGAAACATACTTATTGTGAGGTTCTCTTGTCTTATATGTTGCAGAAGGAGTCAGGGTTTGGAGATAGATGGTCCCAGTGACAAGATCCGGCAGTGTAAGGCCATGCCAGAGAAATGAATGACAAGTGGGAAGAAGAGAGTATACTGTACATACTCTGATGCTGCATAATTTTAATTTCTGCCTTAAGAATCCAGAGATCAATTGTAAGCTCAGATCAGAAAGCTGTTTCTATGTGGATGTTGGAAAGGAAGTCTTATGTGTGAACGATGTTAAACAAACAAATTAAATGTAATAAAGAGCAAAACACCGGGATCATTGTTTCCTTTTTAGAGCTGAATTTTCAAGTTTCAAAAGCTCTGAGTAAGCACAATACCTAGGTAAACATACTTTTTAAAAACTGGTGATTTTGTGAGTCAGCACGGTCTGGCAAGGAGAGCTGTTAAGTGCTCCGCACACCCTTAGTGGTCACCCCATCAGGCAAGCCAATAGCACAGGCTGCAAAAGCACATGAAATGTTGCTGCATGAGACCTTGCTTTTTCTCCCCCCCCCTCCCCCCTTCATGCTTTGCTGTCAAACACAACAGATATTTTGAAAAATATGGAGAGCAGACATGGGAATTTTAACCCTCTTTTCCAGATGGTATGCAGAATTGAGTGTATCTGATATGGTACTAAAAATATACAGCTCTAATGCTTCTGTATGCTTATCCCTGATTTATGTAATCTGACTTTTACCTACATCCCTGTGCTTTGTTTCCAATTTACTTTGCCACTCTGAGATTACAGCCAGGCAATAGAAAAACTTAAGCATGGGGATTTTTGCAGTAAGTTGAGGACTGAAGTGCAATAACTGTTGTCATATAAAACAACTTTCTTAAAAGATAAGAGCAGTATTTTCCTCCAGTGTTAAATTAAGGATAAGAACATCTGGTTGCAAAACTTTGTAGCAAGGATAATAACAACAACCAGGCAGCTAGCTTTCTTGTCGTACTTACTTATTCAAATTATTAATTGCCTGTTCAAATACTTCAAATGCCAGGAGGCATTTAATAATTATTACTTTGTATGCATATACTCAGTTGGTGTGGTACTTTTAGCACCGTGCTCTTATCATGATGAAGCAAAGTAGGAATGTGTGTGTGACATCTGTTTTATGGCATTTGAGAGTCTGGCTTTAGGATTCTCACAAATGCATGAATATCTTGAATAAATAAGCAGTTCTCTGTAGATAAGTGCTTTCAGGTAGGCAAAAGGTGGGATTCAGTGTTCTTAAGATTGATACCACGTGTAAATTAGATGCCTGAGAGAAACCTCTGTAGTGTTCATGTAGATGGCCTTTAAGGATGCTCTGGGCTCATGGAGAGCATTATGGAACTGGTAGGTATGTCACAGGACCTGCCAAAGGCCATCACCCGTCTGAAGCAGTAGTACTAAGAGGTTTGTGTGGAGGTAACTGAATCCTGTTCAAAAAATTAAGGAATCTTGTTTTTCTGTTTTGTTCTTATTACTCATTTGTTTTTGAAACATGTGAAAAGAAAGTAATCCACACCTCTCAGCTCCGGTAATGTTCATCAGTTCAAAGCGTGCAGAATTTTTACAGAGGTTGTAGTGCAGAACTTGCAGTCATGGAAAGCACAGTAATGGACACAGTGTGGGGAGAAAAGCACATGAGACTCAGCACTCTGTGTTGATAATTTTGGAAAAACAGGTCTTATGTGTGCTTATTTTTCTCTTGCACTGTTTATCAGCCTTGTATGCAGGTTTAACTTGCAGAAGACCTAGGGCAGCACAGAACACGGTGTCCTTCCTGCCCACCAAAAAAGATAATCGTAGGCTCCAATTCAAGAAAACATTCTTTACTAGCAATAGTTAAAGAAAACAGATCCTACAAATAACCTGCTAAAGTTCCTAGAATATCATAAAATACAGTTGGCCAACCTAATCCAAAATTGTCCAGATAGTGTTTTGGGTTTTGTTCTTAAAAATATATCCTAATGAAAGAATCAGCTGATCTAGAGTACCTGGTTTATATTGCTACCACTGACAAATTATTCTATGTTTCAACACACCCCCCCCTCGTCTGAAGAAGTTCGGTATCACCTATAGGCTGTTCTCACCAAATTTAATCCGTGACTGACTTCTTGTGTTTTGACTTCATACTTGAGCATGTTAATCCCAAGAGTTTCCAAGGAATCAGTCATGAAGATAAATCCACGCTAATTTTCCTTTCTTTTTTTTCTTTAGTGCTGTGCAATGCACAGTTGATCATTAGAGAGCAGACCATCTTCCCTGAAAACCAAACACAACTATGAAGCAGTTGGGTATGGATTTTTTTTCCAACCATTTTTAGAAGTAATGGAAAATATCAGCATTGTTCTGAATTTATGAGCACTGCCTCAGTTGCAGCCTACAACCAACACAGCCTGTAATTTTTCAACCTTCCAAATATTATTAATGATAGATCAGGTTCCTTAGCATGGTCTAAAAAAAATCTCTAGGTGAAACACCTACCAGGTTCAATACGCACTGCAAGAGATTACTTCAAGAAGAAATGCTGTGATATTTTATCGGGCAAATAGTATGTTGAGAGTGCCTGCACCAATTTGTTGTGTGCATTTATATATACATAAGAGAGATATGAAAAGCACAGTAACTTTTTCTTGGTAAAATGTATGCTTAATTTGTGTGAAAAAAATCTTAAATTTGTATTTGGAGCACTTACAACAAAGCAATGATAATGCTGTTCTAAACTTGAGGTCATTAAATGGGAGACATGTAGCCATCTCCTGAGCAATGTGTTCATCAAAACCAGAATCCTGTCATCAGTAAGCAAGTTTTAGTTTTACTATATCACCAATAAAAATGCAAGTTCATGTTTAGAAGGGAGATAACCTAATGCAAGGAAGCTTTTATGAGGAAAACTAAACCTATATTATGAAAGGAAAATCCAAACCTAGCATTTTTTCAGCAAACAAAACCAGCTTTGAAATTGAGGATTTCACTGTTCTTCATATCAGCCCCACTTTCTTCCCAAAAGCTAAGAGTTTACGTATAAAATACAGCTCCTCTTATGGCTTTGCATATTGACTTGAAAAACATTGACTGCTCTGACTCAATTTTGGATGACCCATCGTTTTAAAAAGAAAAAAAAAGGAAATGAATCCTACTTTCACCTACGGCTAATTCAGTGCATATAGCATTACTTGTAGGTACAGAGAAGGCTAAATTTCAAATTTTTATTAATGTTAAAAGTGCAAATAAACCTTATCAGGGAATTACTTAGGCTTAACACATTCATGCTGAGTTTAGCAATATATGCTGTACTGCACTGGAGGGGGTGATTTTGGGAGAGTTTTTCTAAAATCCGACACCATAGATACGTAGATGTATATATGGTAATACAGCTATTCACAAATGTGTCCTTTGGGCCTGTACTGCTGTTCTTTATATCTGGCTTATACCCATGTAAATAGACTTCTTTTACTTGAGACACTTCCTCATTTCCATAGGAATAACAGAGAGCAGAATAAGGTCCTGTGTACATTGCATGTATGGAGCAGAGGGTTTTGTCTGGTTTTGCTTTTTGCTAGACAAGCCATGGGGCTGTCATGCTGAAGGGATGAGGGTTCCTGCAATTTGCCTATAACTCATTGCTCTAAATAGCAATGCTCAGAATGCATTCCTAGAAAATTTTACCTGCTTTTCATGGAATCATAGAATATCCTGAGTTGGAAGGGTCCCAAAATGATTATCAAAGTCCAACTCCTGTCCCTGCACAGGACCACCCCAAGAATCACAATATGTGCCTGAGAGCATTGTCCAAGCACTTCTTGAGCTCTGTCTGGCTTGGTGCTGTGACCACTGCCCAGGCCCTGTTCCAGTGCCCGGCCACCCTCTGGGTCAAGAACCTTTTCCTAATAACCACCCTAAACCTCCTCTGACACAGCTTCATGCCATTCCCTTGCGTCCTATTGCTGGTCACCAGAGAGAAGTGATCAGTACTTTGAGAATGGTAATACAACTGCTTATAAATGAAGCTGTATTGTGTCCCAGAGACTTGTCCTGGCACCAGTGACTGTGGGCAAATTGGAATAGTGAGTCTAATTCTCCAGTTTAGAAGCTTTGAGGCACTCAAGTTAAAACTGCCCTGTAAGTGTGTGTGTTCTGTGATTTAATGCAACTTGCAAGACTTTAGTCTTCCAGGGGAGACAAAAGCAAAATTACTTCTACTCAATTAGCTGTATCTGCTGCAGTTAAACTTGGATGTTATCCTGATATTTAAAAACACTGCCTAGGTCTGAGGAGGATTTTGCTGCAGCTCTTTTTGCACAGCTCTTTGTAAAGTGCTTTTAGGTAGTGGCAGAGAGTTTGCAAGTGCTGCAGACAAGGTATGATATCAATTCATGAGTCATGCTTTTGTGCAATTTCACAATGGAGGATTTAGCCTGGAGCCTGCTTTTGGCCATGTGTGGTGGCTTGCCCATGGGCAGCCCTACTGAAGTCACCAAATAGTAATTGCATTTTCCACTTCCCTGGCAGTTCTTTGGAATAGGATGAGTTTATTTTGTTCCAAGCCATGTGCTAGGATATTGTTTGTTGTTGTGTGCTTGTGAATGAACAGTGTGCTGGGCTGGCTGGGCTGGTTTCACTTGCCTGAAATGAACAGAAGTTTGCATGACTGCCAGCTCCTTGCCTAGTCCAGCAGCACTCATTGAGAACTTCTCCTTTCTAATCGTTGATAGGGGTGTTTGTCTGGCATCTCTGGAGGCACTGCTGGAGTATGTTTCTAATGGTCTCATTTTCTAGTGCGTCCTTGTAGTACAGATAAATGCAATTGGTGAATTCATAGCTCTTGGTTTCTTAATACTGCTTCACAGGCAAGTCCAAAAACCTTCTGAACAGTAGCACAGAAATGCAGGGTCACCAAATTTTTGGAATATAAAATTTCTTTCCAGTATCTGTATCATGAACTGAGCTGGTCCTGATTATTTTGAGGTTTCTTGGGGTTTTATGCTCATGACTCAAAGAAGCTAGGGCAGAGAACAAATTTAACTGAATACATATTCCATTTTTAAATGCTGCTAGAAAATAATTTTGCCATTTCACTTGGATGAGCACTAATGATAAAAATACCTCTATCCAGTTTCACTAATTAACCACTAGAGATTGTTTTATCTTGGAATTCATAAAAGGCATCCGTAACCTAGTTTAAATGCATGTACAGGATTTAAAATAAGAAGTGCATCTTATGTTTGTCAAGGAAAAAATTTAGAGTTTGGAGTGTTTGTTTGCCTGAGTTCAAGGTCTTGAATCAATTTTTTTTATATTACAGCAGGGTCAGAGGTAGAAAAATACACCATATCCTGCATGATCAGTCTGCAGTGTAAATTTGGAGCTGCAGAGGTGCTGCTTTCAAATGTGCTTTTACAGCCTCTTCTGCTGTAAAACCTCATCAGTGGCTTGACTCTATTTGTCCCAAGGGATATCTGCCCTGTAAGGAGCTAGAGCTCTGTGGCTAGGGGCAGAAAAAAAGTGGTTTTCACTCAGTGCCCTTGAGAGTCTCCCTTCCTGTGTGGGAATCCTGTGTCACTTAATTGAAGCCACATTAGGAGGTGTTGGACTGTGTGACAGTACACAGCAAGTGTAACAGCTTTGAGTAACCTGTCCAAAACAGGTTTTCTTCACTCTGTATTGAGATGCTGAGCACGATGCAGTTAGCTATGACTACTTACAAGCTTCTGGTTATTTATGTGCTCTAGAGAGCATGTCATTGCTTTTTATATCTCCTTGGTCTTTTCAACAAAATAATTTAGAACATGTTAAAATGCACTAGAAATGGCAAATTATGCAATCTGTTGATAGTATTAGTTCTTAAATTATACAGTCTTATTTACTGACATGTCAAAAATGGGTCAGTTGCAGCTCCAGCCCCCATGGTATTCCATTGACAATTCATTATGTCTGTTAGTCTTCCTCTTCCTCACGATTTTGAACCTGATTCTTCTTATGAGCCATTGCAATTTGAGTGTAACTGTTGTGAAATAAGGGCTTCCTGGACCAAGGTGGTTTTTTATATTTGTGAACCAGGATTCACAGCTCACTGTAAGGAGGTCTGTGTCAGACAAGGGAGAGGATTTTCAGGACCAATACTCCAAGGCTGAGACCACCATTATCTTAACACGTGTTTCTGGCTGTACTTGCATATGGAATATAAATATCAGTACTCATGGGCTTAAGCTAAAACCCCAAAACTATACCCCAAAAGACACAGGGGCCCATTCTGTGGAAAAGCAAGAGTGTTTTTGATGCTTGTTTGTGTGTGTTGCAATCTGGTTTTGTCCCATCAAGACAGAGATATGAAGAAACACTGACAAGGTCATGCTGTCAGATGAGTGAAGAAGGTCAAAGCTTGGTCTGCCAGCTTTTAAATATGGCAAAGTTATTTTCTTTGCTTGCTTCTTGCTGGATTTCTTTCGTTAATTGCTTTTGCATGAATGCATTTGGAAATTGAGAAGATGAAATATACAGCCTTACAGCCTTGGCGGTATCTAAGTTCTGCAGGGATTCAGTGAAAGTATATATGTATTTGTGCGAACTGAATAAATACTCTGCGTGTCAGAAGAAAAGAAATCTAATACTGTGTATTCTCATCCAAACCCAAATAATGCTATATTTGTTAATATATGACAGTGCAGATGGATTTTATTAGTGTTAACTGCCTAATCTATGTAGACAGCTTGATAGCAGAAGCATAAGCCATCAGTAGCCAGTAACACCTGAATCTCTCAGCATTATTTGTGGTGATGGTTCCTGTCAAGTTCAATTTTGGTAGAAAACTAAGTCTCCCCTTTGGATTTACTAACAGTGTCTTGACCTTTTCTCCCTTTTGTTGCTGAGGAGTGACAGGTGTCTGGAGCAGCTAAGCAATATGACAGTCAGGCTGTGCTTTGTGTCAGCTGGCGTTCGTTAGCCTTAGAAATGACATGTGGTTTTGTACTACTCCAAAATGTTTTTATGCCCATTAATGCATCGTGATTAATGGACAGTGTAGGGATAGACTGGTAAGTTGCTCTACTTGCCCCTGTTTTTCTTTTGTTTAGTGTTGTTATTGAATATGTAAAGGCATGATATCTAGGAAATTTCAAGCTATGACTTCTAGAATGGCATTGTTAATCCTTGTTTGCCTACTGCAGTCTGCTTTGGTGCTACCATGCCATGCTGTTGCAGTTCGTTCAGCAGCTTTCTGCACTGGGAGCTTTGTGCAGTACTCACCTTCAAGGTGCCTTTTCCCTCAGAAAGTCCAAGACCCTACAGTTGTGTCATGGTTGTTGCTCTGCCCATCACTGATCTGTGCTTTCAGCATTGCTTGAATCCACAACTGGGCTGTGCTTTAGTCTGGCATTAACACGCACTGCCATTAAGGAGAGTGGCCTGGTCTTCATTTCTCCCTAGGAGTTTGTTGTTTCCCCACTCCTTTGCCAAGGCATTAGTGTTTGCACAGCTGCAGGACGGGCTCTTTAAGGTTAGAGTTCAGCCAGATTGCTTTCGTGATGTACACAGGAGTCCTTGGACAAGAGGAAGGACACCAGATAGAGGTGTAGACTTCTGTCAGACTTAAGTGTACGTGTTATTTTAGTAAGCGAAGGTGGGAGGTTTTGCTTGAGTATATCTGCAGAAATGACAAAAAATTTGGGGAGGTAGAGCAAATGAAGGACATGAATTGGTGTTCGTGATATCCCTAGTAATCTCATGGCATAACTGCTTGGGGACTTACAATTACCAGTTTTTCCCTTTTGAGCTGTCTGAGTATCTGTTACTCAGAGACATCACAAATGCAGACCTGGGTAAGAGGGAAGGAAGTAGAGAAGTGGAAGTTGATCCCAAAGGCAGATATGAAGAAAACCCCACCTTTCCCTATGTCAGTCACATGTTGTTCATGTGCATGAAGAAGCTGTGATCTCTCAAAACCTGAGAATGCATTGGAGACTTTAACAGAATGTACACACAATCACTGGATTTTATGGTGTGTGATTTGTGGGATGTATGTGAATCTTTAAGAATGTGTGTTATGCCATCTGGGCAGCAAGGGGAAGCTGGCTTGTGCTAAAATACAAGCTATTGCTGCAGTGGTGGAGTGATAAAATGATAGCAGTGGAAGTTCTGGCAGATTTTACTTCTCTGGAAGCAGTTACTACTATTTTTTAAGCAGTTCCTAATTTATGCTGAGTTGAAATAAGAAGGTGGGAGTGGTAAATCCAGGGGAAGAAGCATTAATGTTGCCTAAAACCTGGATAATGCTTCAATGGATGTAAGACATGAGTTACCATTCTCTTCATGTTGAGTGATACTGCTGAGAAAGCATTCTAGGGGAGGCATGAGAGAAAAACTGGAATATTTTAAAATATGGATTAGAATTGGCAATACATGCATTTGGCTTTTGGGAGTATAAGAATTTACAGTAAGCCTGGCAAGCCCTCCATTCTTGGAATTGGTGAAGAAAGGGGAGTGTGTGCTGGTGGTCTGTTGAAGGGTCTTTGTGAGGTTTGTAAAGCTGTTGCGGGGGATATGGAGGAGGAGAGGTGGCATTTGAAAAGCACAAAGCTCTCCCCTTTCAACTTCCCTCCCTGAGGAGAAGGTCTGTTGCCTCTTCAGCAATGAAGTCATTATCTTATTTGCATTTTAAAAATTAACACACAGAATAATGCAACTTTTAGCATGCTGGTTGTGACAGCCAAATGTATCACTGGTACCAACATGATCTCTAACAAATGAGACTTCTGCTTGCTGTTGGGATAGCCACACTCACTGAGAACTATTCATGAGCTTGAAAGTTTGCCCAAAAGCCAGATTTTTTTTTTTTTTTTTAATTTTTTTTTATCTGACTTTGTTCCTTGATCAGGTCAGTAAGTGGTTTCCCGAGAGCTCTCTTCTTGAGAAACTCAACACAATTCCTCTGGTTGTTGCCTGTCACTCTTTGTGTAGCTCACTGCATCCTAATCTGAGTGTTGGTATCTGACTGTGGTTTCTTGGGTGGGTGTTGGTTGTGTTGAGTTTTCCTACTTCCTGTGTTGGTGTGTCGGTAGAGAAACATGCTCATGAGAAGTTTCTGGTGCTCCCTTTACCCACACTGGTATTCTCTTGAGATTCATTACTGAATTTGTTATTCCTTTCTAACAAAGATGTAAATTTACAGTTTTTTCTTGCAGCCCCAAAGCAGCAGTAAATGATACAAATGCTGGGTACAATATACTCCATTTGGGGTTGTGCTCAGGCCCTTGGTTAAATTTCTCATTTGTAAGGAAAGTTTCTGCTGCTTACACTTCTGTAATATAAAGTCTAGCAGTACTCCCACATGTGCTGTCACATTAAATATAATAAAGATTGATAAAACTCTAGTTATCATATTTCTCCATTTGGAGGTATAGTTGGAAGCCACTCTGGTGGGGAGGAAATGTCTGGTCTCCTCCATTTGAACAGAAGCAATTACTATTTAATTCTAGTAAATGGAGACAAATAGAGCTTCACCTGCCAGGCTTCAGTTACTTCCCACTCCCCACCCCCACTGGCATCACTCACATAAGCTCTTGTAGTGCGTGTGTGTCCCATTTCAAAAAGTAGTGTTGGCAGATGGCTGCGTGCTTAATGGTATATGAACAATGATACCCTGAAAAGTGGCTTTTGTATTGCATGTGAATAGCTCCTGCTTCTGTTGAAAATAGGATGTTGTGCTGGCCTTGTCTTGTGGAGTTGGGTACTGAGAGCAGTCTTGTGAGATAGCACTGTAAAAATGCAATGTCTAATGCATTACCAACTCCTGTCAACGCTTTTGGAGCTGGTGTAAATTTTAACGGTTGGGCGCTTCCTCCACTGGGTGCCTGAGTCCTACAGCACTGTCGTATTTTGGAAGATGAAGGCTCATTCCAAGCCAGTGCTGTTGTGTCTGGGTCCTCTGCTGGGAGTTGCAACATGGTACAGGGGATAGTCCTCCTTAAATTGTTTTTTTTTCCTCAAATCACTGCTTAGACAGTAAAATACAGAATCCACAGCTCTGCCCTACCACTGAGTCTTTCAGCTATGAAAAATAAGAATAAAAGGTACATTTTTGCATGTTGTTTGAACTATGGGAAGTTACACATTTGATATAGTTGCATTTGTGCTTTGATGTCAGTGAGAGGTTTCATCAGGTTTGTTTATAGCAGTAGACAAAAAATATTCTGATAAATTATATGAACAGAAAACCAATTTATATAGAAAGTAAAAGCATCCTTTTACATGCAAAGTTTTTGGTTGACTTTTCCCAAAAGTCATAAATTACTTGGTTTTGCCAAACTGTTCTAGGAAGTTCCATCCCTCAAAAATTATTCGGGGTAATAGTAGCATTGTTCAGGTGCTCGTTGCTGTGTCATTTGGGACTAATTGCAACTAAAGCAGAAAGGAGTTAGAAGTTTCAAGGCATTTTCTTAGAAATGCATTTGTTACTCTGTAGCACTCATGGGGTTTTTCCTTCCAATCCATGAAGGACTTCCTTCTAAACTGAATGTGCATGTTTGCATGTACACCACCTGAAGGTGTCTTGCTTTACCAGTCAGAAAAATGTTTAGTGTCTGCTGTAAAGTGGAAAGGTACCTTTATAGAAGTTGTCAGTTAGTGCTGGAGGAGTGGGGGAATAAAAGAGTAAGAGCTGTAGTAATACCAAAATGAAAACAGGCTTACAGGTTTCTCTTTAGTATTTCAAACAGCTGGAAGTCCAGCACAGTTCCGTCTGAGAATTAATAGCTTAGCATATTCTATTAATGATTAGTGAGTTTCAGCTATTTTCTGGAAAGCATTCTGAGCTGACTCCATTGGATGCACATGCCTCTTTGTATCCTTGATGTATTTCTCAAAGAGGAGCTATTTCTGTGTTTGCATTGCTCTTGCCTCAACCTGTTTCCCAAACTATTTTGAAATCCCCATTGTATGTACAGCGGGAGACTGTTTAGTTGGAGTGTGACAGACTTGCTAATTCCCAATATCCCTCATCTTTCAAAGAAATCAGTTGCTAATGGAAATTTAAAAGGAACAAGGGTATTGCAGTTAATATTTTTAGTGTTTGATCTGTGATGTTTTTTTCCCACAATCTGAAGCAATAATTCAGTTATTTACTGAACTTTGATAGGAGTACTATCATCTGAAATAATATCAGTACCCTTAGGAAAATTAATCTGATGGAGATATATCCATTTTTTTCGGTGACATGGGTGTAAAATGTTCTTATTTGGTGCTGCTGAAAGGAAACTGTAAGAAAATAAGCCATCTTACTGCTTTCTTCCTAGAATGTCATTTTCTGTTGCAGCAAGTCATTTGCAGTCACTTCTCCAGTGTATTGATACCTGCTTTATGTGGTAATATGAAGTTGAAGGTAAACAGCTGTCAAAAAGGTCAACAACAGCTTGAAGACACTGCCTTTTATTTATTTTTTTTCTAGGAAATAGCATGTTTTGGAGATAACAATGATTTAATGTTGAAAGGCAGAGTATTTTTGAAATGCCATCTTGTTGGTACACACAAGAGAACTGACCCTCAGTACCATTTGTTTTCTGTAATCACCTACATTAGGAGGAAAATATTATGTTTGGGGGAGGATCAGGGCAGTTCCCTAATACTTCCAGATTGCTGTGCACTGGTGACACATTATCTCTCAAAGCTGTCTGCCTGTCTTTCTGCCCTATTTTTGTATGCTTACCTAAACCCAATCTCTTTAGCAAAGAATATAAAACTCTCATGCACCTGAATATAAGATGATCTTATTCCGTAATGTGTTTCAGTGCACTAAAAGATTTAATCAATAATGTTGAGAACTGACAGCTGAGGAATGCCTGGAGGATGACAGATTGTCACCAGGGTGACACAGGATGCAGTGTGTATGTATTTTTAGCAAGAATGGGCTCTATCGGGCCCAGGGGTCTTAAGAAATGCAGGAAATGTGAAGAAAATGCCATCCTGGCTAAACCCTATGGGAAGGCAAGCTCATTGTCATGTTTGTAATAGTATATCTTGCATTACTGCTAGTCAGGATCAGGGGGATCTCTAAACTTTGGGATGGTATTTTCCTAGGGGTTGTTGCTTGTGTAATTCTTACATTGATTATGAACACAATTCAGAGTGTAGTTTATTTATCAGTAGTGCTGGTGTACACATCATTCTTGCCTATGTGAAGGAAAAGCCCCGATGTGCTGCAGTTGATTGTTCTCTAAAGTTATTCTTGCTGGCCTACTATAGATCTTCCTTTTTTCTTTACATTATTTATGAGGGTTTTGGTCTAGTTAGGTTTCCCTGAGTGATTCTGCTTGTGTTGCTTGCTCTTTCTCTTGGAGCTTGTTAGGAAGTTGTTAAGTCTTTACATGGTATCTGGTATCATTTATTTCTATAAAATATGAGTACTGAAAATGTAAATGTGAGTCTTTATATTCCCCTTTAGTCTTCTGCTGCAATGTTACTGCAGAATTGAGAGGTTAGAGTGAAGCGCCAGTTCTTTCTTGGGCTTGATCTGTTTGGACCTGAAGTCAGATTTGCAAACTGCCAGCTCATTGGGGCAGGCCCTTTGTTATAGAGGCAATTCATAAGCTCAGAAGGGGAAAGGCTAACACTCATGCTTAAAGAACATAAGGAAATCTGTATTTTCAGCTATTTGAAAATATGAGACTACAGTAAAGTTATTCCTAAAAGCATATCAACAAAAATATAGCAAAATGATTTTATTGAATGTGTTGTAAGTGATACGTATCATATATGATTCTCTTTTTCCTTATTCTGTGATTTACAGCATGGCTTTCACGTGGCTTTCCAATAGAGATGTGTGGTGTGTAATGCAATATATATACTGAAGTTCTGATTTGAACCTGAATAACCTATATTAAATTTGATCATGTGTTGGTATTTAAAATGGTTTACAGCAAGTAGTAATCAATCATAATAAGTGACATATGTTGATACCAAGCTGTAACTCTGCTCAATGCCCACAGCATTGTTCTGATTTGAAGTTTAACCCATTGCAGTTAAATTGAGCCCATACACACAATTGGCTGAATTTAATTGCCTGGCTGTTTACTGTTTGGTTTCATGGTACGACAAAGTCAGGGTACTGGAGTCTTTAAAAAATGAGGTGTCCAAAGTTTTCAGGTCTTTATCTGTCAGGCATGGTGAAGTGAAGTGTAGAAGACCTTTAGAGAAAAGGCTGAGAGGAAAAAACACCTTTAAATCACTCCAGGGAGAGCTTCAGAAAAACAGAACCCAAACCACTACTTCTCTATTTTCAAAGCAGCATATGCAGGCATAGCTGCATGACTCTCATTAAGTTCATCTGAGTCGTGCAGCTAAAGCCCCATGCAATGTTTTGAAAATGTAGGAAATAAAAAAGGTCTTAAACCAGACATCTGGGCTTCTATCCAGTTTTCCGGTGATAACGTCTGAAGCATGCCGTTAATAAAGCATCATCCATGGGCTAAATTATTAAACTATAGACCTCTATGCAGAAGGCTTATAAGTCAGTTCTATTTAAAAAAAAAAACAAAGCCAAACCAAACAACAACCTAAAGCAAAGAAGAAAAGCCATAAGGTTCTGTGACCTCTTCAGCAACCACTACTAACCACAAGGCCCTTTTCCTTTTAAAGTATGTTAACTTTTTTCCCCTTCCTTCATACTTTCCAAGTGTATTTTTGACTTTTTCCCAAAAGTTCTCACAGGGTACCCATCTGAAGTCCATGTTCTGCTTCTAATTTTTCTAGTAGAGAGAAAATGCCTTCTCTTTGCTGGTTCCTTTATCTTAGATGCATTTCTGTACAATGCAGGTGCCAGGATGGGAAAAGCACACCCTTTTCAGAGACAAACACTGCTGTTTACTTGTCTTTAGTATTTAGGTGCTGACAAGAAGCTAGTGATGTTAATAACCCTTTAGAAGTTCAAGAGTGAAAAAATTCTCAATAGTAATGAAGGTGTTCTGATTAACTACTTCCACAGATGAAGGTCTTCATGAGCAAGGTTTGGTTTTGCTTTCAAATACCAACAACTAAGCTGTGTTTAGTTAAGAGGTTATTTTAAGATTTCCAGAAATATAAGTAAATTGTTCATTATTATACTGTAGTCTCAAGTATGTTATAATTTTGTAAGTGTTGCCAGTTTGCAGAGGTTATGTTTTGTCTTAATTTAGTTTAAGTGTATGGGGAATTACTAAAAATATAATTGTGAAAAGGTGAGCTACTCGCTCTGCTTTGACACAACTGCTTTCTGTGGCTTTTTGGAACACTGAAGCTAATAACTTGCCTGTGATATCTGTAATTTTGTGAAGCTGATAGCCATGCATGCAGAGCAAGCTAAGAGAAATACATCTGTAAATGGTTATAGCAAGTAGGAACACTTTCAGTCATGAGAAATAGCTTCCAATATGCTTTTGTGACATACTTGTGTGTGTTGGGTTTTTTAAATTAGCCAAGGTATAAATTATTTTGCAGCACTGGATTTACTTCAAGGTATATAGTTCATCTTTGTAAGACATTGGGATTGTTGGTTATGACTCGTCCTTCTGTGTTGAGAAGAAGCATTGTGCTGTATTAGAAATAACCTTGAAAGGTTTTTACAATTCTGTACATAGCAAAACAATTTTTCCATAAGCTGCCTATTACACCTCGTGAGAGAATTGAGTGCAATTTAAACCTATAACTACCAATATTCTCTTTCTTCTTCTGTTAATTTTTGGGTAAAACTAACACAGGAGGTCTGAGAACAGTGTCTTGTTTTACCTTGATTTAACCTGAAAGTTTGTTCATAAGAATTAATGTTAGTTGATTTTACAGTTCAACAGAATGCATACGTGTCATCATGTGAACTTGCTGTATCAGATGAATGCTCTTTATTTGCTGCGAAGGTGCTTTGTTCTTCACTTTTAAATCATTGGAAACTAAGAGTTCCCAATGCTCAAAATTAGTCAGATAAACTGATTTCTTCAGAGAAGCATGTTATATGTAAAGTTACCCAACAGTAGCCCTGGCGACTCTTCACTTCCTTAAATCTCTGGTTGCATCTCTAACAGTTTGCAGAAGGGAAGAGCTTCTATGGAATATAATTATGTATTTTCCTGCATGTGTTCTCTTTCTTGGTATCTGAACTTGAAGTCTGGAAACATGTGAAATGATTGCAGTCTAGTTCTGGGAGCAAGGTGGTGATTTCAGTTGAAAGTGGAAATACCTTGTGCTCTGTTTTAGAAGCATGAAAATATTTTGACCTCAAAGAGGGCATGTTAATTGTGAGGTAATTGAGATGATTGAAATCAAGCTGCTGTAGCTTTGACTTTAGGAAAGATTTCCTAGCTTGTCAAATCCTCTTCCCCTCAAGAAGAAAATATTCAGTAGTCTTCAATTAGGACATTGTAGTATCTGAGCAAAAGGAACATGTGTTCGTGCTAGAACCTGATACTAATAAGACAAACAAGGTGGAATATATCTCCCTGGGAATGACTGAAGGCACCAAGGACCAAGTGTTTGCATGTCAGCCCCTTACAAAGGGCTTCCAGCCTAGTGCAGCCCAGGAATTAGCAGTGTCATATATAGAGTGGTTCTGGAGTTGAGGCATTTCCTCTGTGTGTTATTTTCAGCAGTGATAGGGTAAAAAAACACCCAGCATTGAATGGCAGACTTCTGAATGGCAAGATGACTGATGCAAGTAACCACTTGCCATCTTAAAATTATCTGAAGAGCTGAAATTATAGCAGTGAAAATGGATTGGATAGTGTTTCTGGGGATTAAGCAAGATTAAAAGAAAAGTTTGGGGTAAAAGCATTAATTATAGTTATAATTTATCTGAAAAAATTGTCTCATTTACTAAGGGTAGAGAGTCTGACATGTAAATTCTGGATGTATTTCCCCAGAAGTGGTTGGATGTGGCTATATGTAGTGGTATACTCTCTGTTGTTGGAATTGAGTGACTGAGACAGATTCCAGTGTAAAGTGGTTTAAAGTTTCTTCTAATATTTGAGTTGTGCAAGCAAAATAATAAGCCTTTCCCCCCACCTTTCAGCCTTCAAAGCTGAAATCCCCAAACAGTGAAGCGAAGGCTATTTCTGACATCCTCTTTTTCCTCATATAGTCATCCAAACTATAAACAAATGTTCCCTTGCCTGTCATACAGACTTGCCTACACAAGGAAGTTACAGTGGTTTAACTGCAATGTGATTGTAAATCCACTTAAATTGGTTCCAAATGTTCTGTGAGCACTCTAAGCCTGATTTAAACTGAAATGATAGCCTGGATAGTTTGTTTCACAACCTGCATTTAAAATAGAGTTGATTGTTGTGCTGCAGTATGGAAGACTGTCTTAAATGAAACATTAAGTCATTGTCTGTTGTGATATTCTATTTGGAGTTGAAATGACTGTTTTGGAGAAAGTGCTCCTGAGAGACTGGAGACTGGGAGAGCCTCATGCAATACAAGGGTGGCTTGCTTTGTTTGATTCCAGATGAGTCTCTGGTGTCTTTTGAGGAAGCAATAGCTTTGCTATGTTTTTCAGTTCTTCCAGAGAGCTGACTCCCACGCTTATAGATGTGGACTGGCTTGCGTCCACGCTGCTCAGTGTTAGCACTTGGAGGAATAGTAGGTTGGAAGGAGCTGTTGATGGCAGAAAGACTTTGCAGAGAGACCTTGATAAATTGGAAAGCTGGGCAATCGCCAACCAAATGAAGTTTAACAAGAGCCGAGTGCAGGATTCTACACCTGGAATGAGGCAACTCTGGATGTACCTACAGACCGGGGAATGAGACACTGGAAAGTAGTGCTGCCAGAAGGGAGTACCTACAGACCGGGGAATGCGGCACTGGAAAGTAGTGCTGCCAGAAGGGACCTGGGGGTCCTTGTGCATGACAAGTTGAATATGAGCCAGCAGTGTGCCCTGGCAACCAGGAGGGCCAGCCATGTCCTGGAGTGCATCAGGCACTGCATTGCCAGCCAGTCAAGGAAGGTGATTGTCCTGCCCTAGTCTGTGCTGGTCCAACCTCACCTTGAATATTGTGTGCCGTTTTGGGCACCACAATACAAAAAAGAAGAATATGAAACTATTAGCATCCAAAGGAGGGCAATGAAGATGGTGAAGGTCCTTGCGGGGAAGCCATTTGAGGAGCGGCTGACACCACTTGGTCTGTTCAGCCTGGAGAAGAGACTGAGAGGAGACCTCATCACTATATACAACTTCTCATGAGAGGAAGTGGAGAGACAGGCACTGATCTCTGGTGGAACCTGAAAGAATGGTCTGAAGTTGTATCAGGGTAGGTTCAAGTTGGATATTAGAAAAAGGCTCTTCATCCAGAGTGTGATTGAACATTGCAACAGCCTCCTCAGGGCAGTGGTCACAGCACCAAGCCCAACAAAGTTCAAGAAGCATTTGGATGATGCTCTCAGGCACATTGTGTGATTCTTGGAGATGTCCTGTGCAGGGCCAAGAGTTGAACTTGATGATCCTTGTTGGCCCCTTCCAACTCTGAATATTTTGTGATTCTGTGTTAGGGTGACTGTTTTGTGGCCCTTTGTGCTTGGTCTGAAAGGTCAACTAAAAAATGCTGGAAAGAATAAGGTTTGTATTTATGGCATTACTGAGGTCTCATGTTGTGGATATAGGGCAAGATAAGAGGATATTTGAGAGTACTAAGCCTACTAAGATAGGTTAAAGGACTATGTGTGTTGAGGGTGACAGATTTCAGACTAGCTGTGGGCCATACACAGTGAAAGGCATTTCATAACTTAAATGATTTTGCCACTGGATAATCTTTCTTATGCCTAGATTAAAAGACTACTTCTTACCTCTTAGCAGCACTGTTTAGAACAAGTATTTTTCCCCCATCCTGGCCCCCAAAAAATCTGTTGGTAACCTGGGGTACTACTCTGTTTGAAATATATTGGTCACCAACCCTATTCTCTTGAGAGGGTTGGTAAAAAACTGTTGTTACCAAAGTGTTTGATACTGCCAAGTAACCAGCTGGTTGATATGCTGAAATCTATGGACAGGCAATTCCTCAACTTTACTTGACTCACTGGTGTCCTGTTCATGATGTTCCTTTCCCTTCCTAGTCAGGCAGGTCCTAAAAAATAAACCTGCCAGCTGCTGCACTATCTTCTGCTTCATGTCAAGACTTGCACTTGCATCTTTATTGATGATTTGGATGAGGGCATTGAGTGCACCATCAGCAAATTTGCAGATGACACAAATTTAGGGGGAGTGTTGATCTGCTGGAAGGCAGGAGGGCTCTGCAGAGGGACCTGGATAGGCTGGAGAGATGGGCTGATTCCAACGGGATGAGGTTTAACAACGCGAAGTGCTGGTCCTGCACTTGGACCATAACAAGCCCATGCAGCACTACAG